>NC_069720.1:26122935-26160435 GCF_027358585.1 Pangasianodon hypophthalmus
TATCGCTTTTGAATATATAAGTATGTCTGAAAAACCACTTTCCCAAGCTCCTATCGCTCTGAAACTGCCTAAATAGCGTTTTTCAGCGCCTAAAGAGCACAACTCTGTTAGTACTCACGTCTTTAGTATTAATGCAGTTTTTTTATTCATGTTTGATGAAAATTGACTTTTCAAATATTGATTTAAGAAATTTTAACTTTGTTTACATTTTACCAATGAAATATACATTTGAATAGAAACAATCGAATTGAGTATCACTTTTAATATATGCATGTGGAAAATGTGATTTGCCAACACACCATGCATATCAATATATCAGTTTGTCTGAAAAACCACTTCCCAAGCTCCTATCTATTTGAATATATCAGTTTGTCTGAAAAAACACTTTCCCAACCTCCTATCGCTCTGAAACTGCCTAAATAGCGTTTTCAGCGCCTAAAGAGCACAACTCTGTTAGAACTCTCGCCTTTAGTATTAATGCATCTATTTCAACCATCTTTGATCAAAAATGACTTTTCAAACATTGATTTAAGTAATTTTAACTTTGTTTACTTTTTACCAATGAAATATACATTTCCTATAAACAATCAAATTGAGTATGATTTTAATATATGCATGTTGAAAATGTGATTTGCCAGAACATCATGCACATGACTAAATCAGTTTGTCTTAAAAAAGACTTTCCCAACCTCCTATTGCTTTGAATATATCAGTTTGTCTGAAAAACCACTTTCCCAAGCTCCTATCGCTCTGAAACTGCCTAAATAGCGTTTTCAGCGCCTAAAGAGCACAACTCTGTTAGCACTCACGCCTTTAGTATTAATGCAGTTATTTCAATCATCTTTGATGAAAAATGACTTTTCATATATTAATTTAAGTAATTTTAACTTTGTTTACTTTTTACCAATGAAATATACATTTCCTTATAAACAATCGAATTGAGTATCATTTTAATATTGCATGTAAAAAATGTTATTTGCCAGAACATCATGCACATGAATAAATCAGTTTTTTTAAAAACACTTCCCAACCTCCTATCGCTTTGAATATATAAGTTTGTCTGAAAAACCACTTTCCCAAGCTCCTATCCGCTCTGAAAACTGCCTAAATAGCGTTTTCAGCGCCTTAAGAGCACAACTCTGTTAGCACTCACGTCTTTAGTATTAATGCAGTTTATTTATTCATGTTTGATGAAAATTGACTTTTCAAATATTGATTTAAGTAATTTTAACTTTGTTTACTTTTTACCATTGAAATATACATTTGAATAGAAACAATCGAATTGAGTATCACTTTTAATATATGCATGTGTAAAATGTGATTTGCCAACACACCATGCATATCAATATATCAGTTTGTCTGAAAAACCACTTTCCCAAGCTCCTATCGCTCTGAAACTGCCTAAATAGCGTTTTCAGCGCCTAAAGAGCACAACTCTGTTAGGACTCACGTCTTTAGTATTAATGCAGTTTTTTTTATTCATGTTTGATGAAAATTGACTTTTCAAATATTGATTTAAGTAATTTTAACTTTGTTTACTTTTTCCCTATGAAATATACATTTCCATACAAACAATCGAATTGAGTAACATTTTAATATATGCATGTAAAAAATGTGATTTGCCAGAACATCATGCACATGAATAAATCAGTTTGTCTTAAAAAAACACTTTCCCAACCTACTATCGCTTTGAATATATCAGTTTGTCTGAAAAACCACTTTCCCAAGCTCCTATCGCTCTGAAACTGCCTAATAGCGTTTCAGCGCCTAAAGAGCACAACTCTGTTAGGACTCACGTCTTTAGTATTAATGCAGTTTTTTTATTCATGTTTGATGAAAATTGACTTTTCAAATATTGATTTAAGTAATTTTAACTTTGTTTACTTTTTCCCTATGAAATATACATTTCCATATAAACTATCGAATTGGGTAACATTTTAATATATGCATGTAAAAAATGTGATTTGCCAGAACATCATGCACATGAATAAATCAGTTTGTCTTAAAAAAACACTTTCCCAACCTCCTATCGCTTTGAATATTTAAGTTTGTCTGAAAAACCACTTTCCCAAGCTCCTATCGCTCTGAAACTGCCTAAATAGCGTTTTCAGCGCCTAAAGAGCACAACTCTGTTAGCACTCTCGTCTTTAGTATTAATGCAGTTATTTCAATCATCTTTGATGAAAAATGACTTTTCAAATATTGATTTAAGTAATTTTAACTTTGTTTACTTTTTACAAATGAAATATACATGTGAATAGAAACAATCGAATTGAGTATCACTTTTAATATATGCATGTGGAAAATGTGATTTGCCAACACACCATGCATATCAATATATCAGTTTGTCTGAAAAACCACTTTCCCAAGCTCCTATCTATTTGAATATATCAGTTTGTCTGAAAAACCACTTTCCCAAGCTCCTATCGCTCTGAAACTGCCTAAATAGCGTTTTCAGCGCCTAAAGAGCACAACTCTGTTAGTACTCACGTCTTTAGTATTAATGCAGTTTTTTTTATTCATGTTTGATGAAAATTGACTTTTCAAATATTGATTTAAGAAATTTTAACTTTGTTTACATTTACCAATGAAATATACATTTGAATAGAAACAATCGAATTGAGTATCACTTTTAATATATGCATGTGGAAAATGTGATTTGCCAACACACCATGCATATCAATATATCAGTTTGTCTGAAAAACCACTTTCCCAAGCTCCTATCTATTTGAATATATCAGTTTGTCTGGAAAAACCACTTTCCCAAGCTCCTATCGCTCTGAAACTGCCTAAATAGCGTTTTCAGCGCCTAAAGAGCACAACTCTGTTAGAACTCTCGCCTTTAGTATTAATGCATCTATTTCAACCATCTTTGATCAAAAATGACTTTTCAAACATTGATTTAAGTAATTTTAACTTTGTTTACTTTTTACCAATTAAATATACATTTCCTTATAAACAATCAAATTGAGTATGATTTTAATATATGCATGTGGAAAATGTGATTTGCCAGAACATCATGCACATGAATAAATCAGTTTGTCTTAAAAAAACACTTTCCCAACCTCCTATTGCTTTGAATATATCAGTTTGTCTGAAAAACCACTTTCCCAAGCTCCTATCGCTCTGAAACTGCCTAAATAGCGTTTTCAGCGCCTAAAGAGCACAACTCTGTTAGCACTCACGCCTTAGTATTAATGCAGTTATTTCAATCATCTTTGATGAAAAATGACTTTTCAAATATTAATTTAAGTAATTTTAACTTTGTTTACTTTTTACCAATGAAATATACATTTCCTTATAACAATCGAATTGAGTATCATTTTAATATATGCATGTAAAAATGTTATTTGCCAGAACATCATGCACATGAATAAATCAGTTTTTTTTAAAAACACTTTCCCAACCTCCTATCGCTTTGAATATATAAGTTTGTCTGAAAAACCACTTTCCCAAGCTCCTATCGCTCTGAAACTGCCTAAATAGCGTTTTCAGCGCCTTAAGAGCACAACTCTGATAGCACTCACGTCTTTAGTATTAATGCAGTTTTTTTATTCATGTTTGATGAAAATTGACTTTTCAAATATTGATTTAAGTAATTTTAACTTTGTTTACTTTTTACAAATGAAATATACATGTGAATAGAAACAATTGAATTGAGTATCACTTTTAATATATGCATGTGTAAAATGTGATTTGCCAACACACCATGCATATCAATATATCAGTTTGTCTGAAAAACCACTTTCCCAAGCTCCTATCGCTCTGAAACTGCCTAAACAGCGTTTTCAGCGCCTAAAGAGCACAACTCTGTTAGTCCTCACGTCTTTAGTATTAATGCAGTTTTTTTATTCATGTTGATGAAAATTGACTTTTCAAATATTGATTTAAGTAATTTTAACTTTGTTTACTTTTTCCCTATGAAATATACATTTCCATATAAACAATCGAATTGAGTAACATTTTAATATATGCATGTAAAAAATGTGATTTGCCAGAACATCATGCACATGAATAAATCAGTTTGTCTGAAACACACTTTCCCAAGCTCCTATCGCTCTGAAACTGCCTAAATAGCGTTTTCAGCGCCTAAAGAGCACAACTCTGTTAGCACTCACGTCTTTAGTATTAATGCAGTTTTTTATTCATGTTTGATGAAAATTGACTTTTCAAAATATTGATTTAAGTAATTTTAAACTTTGTTTACTTTTTCCCCAATGAAATATACATGTGAATAGAAACAATTGAATTGAGTATCACTTTTAATATATGCATTTGTAAAATGTGATTTGCCAACACACCATGCATATCAAATATATCAGTTTGTCTGAAAAACCACTTTCCCAAGCTCCTATCGCTCTGAAACTGCCTAAATAGCGTTATCAGCGCCTAAAGAGCACAACTCTGTTCGGACTCACGTCTTTAGTATTAATGCAGTTTTTTTATTCATGTTTGATCAAAATTGACTTTTCAAATATTGATTTAAGTAATTTTAACTTTGTTTACTTTTTCCCTATGAAATATACATTTCCATATAAACTATCGAATTGGGTAAACATTTTAATATATGCATGTAAAAAATGTGATTTGCCAGAACATCATGCACATGAATAAATCAGTTTGTCTTAAAAAAACACTTTCCCAACCTACTATCGGCTTGAATATTTAAGTTTGTCTGAAAAACCACTTTCCCAAGCTCCTATCGCTCTGAAACTGCTAAATAGCGTTTTCAGCGCCTAAAGAGCACAACTCTCTTAGCACTCACGTCTTTAGTATTAATGCAGTTATTTCAATCATCTTTGATCAAAAATGACTTTTCAAATATTGATTTAAGTAATTTTAACTTGTTTACTTTTTACAAATGAATATACATTTGAATAGAAACAATCGAATTAGTATCACTTTTAATATATGCATGTGGAAAATGTGATTTGCCAACACACCATGCATACTAATATATCAGTTTGTCTGAAAAACCACTTTCCCAAGCTCCTATCGCTTTGACTATATCAGTTTGTCTGAAAAACCACTTTTCCCAAGCTCCTATCGCTCTGAAACTGCCTAAATAGCGTTTTCAGCGCCTAAAGAGCACAACTCTGTTAGCACTCACGCCTTTAGTATTAATGCATATATTTTCAACCATCTTTGATCAAAAATGACTTTTCAAACATTGATTTAAGTAATTTTAACATTGTTTACTTTTTACCAATGAAATATACATTTCCTTATAAACAATCAAATTGAGTATCACTTTTAATATATGCATGTAAAAAATGTGATTTGCCAGAACCTCATGAACATTAATAAATCAGTTTGTCTTAAAAAACACTTTCCCAAACTCCTATCGCTTTGAATATATAAGTATGTCTGAAAAACCACTTTCCCAAGCTCCTATCGCTCTGAAACTGCCTAATTAGCGGCCTAAAGAGCACAACTCTGTTAGCACTCACGTCTTTAGTATTAATGCAGTTTTTTTATTCATGTTTGATGAAAATTGACTTTTCAAATATTGATTTAAGAAATTTTAACTTTGTTTACATTTTACCAATGAAATATACATTTGAATAGAAACAATCGAATTGAGTATCACTTTTAATATATGCATGTGGAAAATGTGATTTGCCAACACACCATGCATATCAATATATCAGTTTGTCTGAAAAACCACTTTCCCAAGCTCCTATCGCTTTGAATATATCAGTTTGTCTGAAAAACCACTTTCCCAAGCTCCTATCGCTCTGAAACTGCCTAAATAGCGTTTTCAGCGCCTAAAGAGCACAACTCTGTTAGCACTCACGCCTTTAGTATTAATGCAGTTTATTTATTCATGTTTGATGAAAAATGACTTTTCAAATATTGATTTAAGTAATTTTAACTTTGTTTACTTTTTACCAATGAAATATACATTTCCTTATAAACAATCGAATTGAGTATCATTTTAATATATGCATGTAAAAAATGTTATTTGCCAGAACATCATGCACATGAATAAATCAGTTTGTCTGAAAAACCACTTTCCCAAGCTCCTATCTATTTGAATATATCAGTTTGTCTGAAAAACCACTTTCCCAAGCTCCTATCTATTTGAATATATCAGTTTGTCTGAAAAACCACTTTCCCAAGCTCCTATCGCTCTGAAACTGCCTAAATAGCGTTTTCAGCGCCTAAAGAGCACAACTCTGTTAGAACTCTCGCCTTTAGTATTAATGCAGTTTTTTTATTCATGTTTGATCAAAATTGACTTTTCAAATATTGATTTAAGTAATTTTAACTTTGTTTACTTTTTCCCTATGAAATATACATTTCCATATAAACAATCGAATTGAGTAACATTTTAATATATGCATGTAAAAAATGTTATTTGCCAGAACATCATGCACATGAATAAATCAGTTTGTCTGAAAACACACTTTCCCAAGCTCCTATCGCTCTGAAACTGCCTAAATAGCGTTTTCAGCGCCTAAAGAGCACTACTCTGTTAGCACTCACGTCTTTAGTATTAATGCAGTTTTTTTATTCATGTTTGATGAAAATTGACTTTTCAAATATTGATTTAAGTAATATTAACTTTGTTTACTTTTTACAAATGAAATATACATGTGAATAGAAACAATTGAATTGAGTATCACTTTTAATATATGCATGTGTAAAATGTGATTTGCCAACACACCATGCATATCAATATATCAGTTTGTCTGAAAAACCACTTTCCCAAGCTCCTATCGCTCTGAAACTGCCTAAATAGCGTTTTCAGCGCCTAAAGAGCACAACTCTGTTAGGACTCACGTCTTTAGTATTAATGCAGTTATTTCAATCATCTTTCATGAAAAATGACTTTTCAAATATTGATTTAAGTAATTTTAACTTTGTTTACTTTTTCCCAATGAAATATACATTTCCTTTTAAACAATCAAATTGATTATCATTTTAATATATGCATGTAAAAAATGTGATTTGCCAGAACATCATGAACATTAATAAATCAGTTTGTCTTAAAAAACACTTTCCCAACCTCCTATCGCTTTGAATATATAAGTTTGTCTGAAAAACCACTTTCCCAAGCTCCTATCGCTCTGAAACTGCCTAAATAGCGTTTTCAGCGCCTTAAGAGCACAACTCTGTTAGCACTCACGTCTTTAGTATTAATGCAGTTTTTTTGTTCATGTTTGATCAAAATTGACTTTTCAAATATTGATTTAAGTAATTTTAACTTTGTTTACTTTTTCCCTATGAAATATACATTTCCATACAAACAATCGAATTGAGTAACATTTTAATATATGCATGTAAAAAATGTGATTTGCCAGAACATCATGCACATGAATAAATCAGTTTGTCTTAAAAAAACACTTTCCCAACCTCCTATCGCTTTGAATATATAAGTTTGTCTGAAAAACCACTTTCCCAAACTCATATCGCTCTGAAACTGCCTAAATAGCGTTTTCAGCGCCTTAAGAGCACAACTCTGTTAGCACTCACGTCTTTAGTATTAATGCAGTTTTTTTATTCATGTTTGATGAAAATTGACTTTTCAAATATTGATTTAAGTAATTTTAACTTTGTTTACTTTATACAAATGAAATATACATGTGAATAGAAACAATTGAATTGAGTATCACTTTTAATATATGCATGTGTAAAATGTGATTTGCCAACACACCATGCATATCAATATATCAGTTTGTCTGAAAAACCACGTTCCCAAGCTCCTATCGCTCTGAAACTGCCTAAATAGCGTTTTCAGCGCCTAAAGAGCACAACTCTGTTAGGACTCACGTCTTTAGTATTAATGCAGTTTTTTTATTCATGTTTGATCAAAATTGACTTTTCAAATATTGATTTAAGTAATTTTAACTTTGTTTACTTTTTCCCTATGAAATATACATTTCCATATCAACAATCGAATTGAGTAACTTTTTAATATATGCATGTAAAAAATGTTATTTGCCAGAACATCATGCACATGAATAAATCAGTTTGTCTGAAAACACACTTTCCCAAGCTCCTATCGCTCTGAAACTGCCTAAATAGCGTTTTCAGCGCCTAAAGAGCACAACTCTGTTAGGACTCACGTCTTTAGTATTAATGCAGTTTTTTTATTCATGTTTGATGAAAATTGACTTTTCAAATATTGATTTAAGTAATTTTAACTTTGTTTACTTTTTACAAATGAAATATACATTTGAATAGAAACAATCGAATTGAGTATCACTTTTAATATATGCATGTGGAAAATGTGATTTGCCAACACACCATGCATATCAATATATCAGTTTGTCTGAAAAACCACTTTCCCAAGCTCTTATCGATTTGAATATATCAGTTTGTCTGAAAAACCACTTTCCCAAGCTCCTATCGCTCTGAAACTGCCTAAATAGCGTTTTCAGTGCCTTAAGAGCACAACTCTGTTAGCACTCACGTCTTTAGTATTAATGCAGTTTTTTTATTCATGTTTGATGAAAATTGACTTTTCAAATATTGATTTAAGCAATTTTAACTTTGTTTACTTTTTACAAATGAAATATACATTTGAATAGAAACAATCGAATTGAGTATCACTTTTAATATATGCATGTGTAAAATGTGATTTGCCAACACACCATGCATATCAATATATCAGTTTGTCTGAAAAACCACTTTCCCAAGCTCCTATCGCTCTGAAACTGCCTAAATAGCGTTTTCAGCGCCTAAAGAGCACAACTCTGTTAGGACTCACGTCTTTAGTATTAATGCAGTTTTTTTATTCATGTTTGATCAAAATTGACTTTTCAAATATTGATTTAAGTAATTTTAACTTTGTTTACTTTTTCCCTATGATATGTACATTTCCATATAAACAATCGAATTGAGTAACATTTTAATATATGCATGTAAAAAATGTGATTTGCCAGAACATCATGCACATGAATAAATCAGTTTGTCTTAAAAAAACACTTTCCCAACCTCCTATCGCTTTGAATATATAAGTTTGTCTGAAAAACCACTTTCCCAAGCTCCTATCGCTCTGAAACTGCCTAAATAGCGTTTTCAGCGCCTAAAGAGCACAACTCTGTTAGGACTCACGTCTTTAGTATTAATGCAGTTATTTCAATCATCTTTCATGAAAAATGACTTTTCAAATATTGATTTAAGTAATTTTAACTTTGTTTACTTTTTCCCTATGAAATATACATTTCCATATAAACAATCGAATTGAGTAACATTTTAATATATGCATGTAAAAAATGTGATTTGCCAGAACATCATGCACATGAATAAATCAGTTTGTCTTAAAAAACACTTTCCCAAGCTCCTATCGCTTTGAATATATAAGTTTGTCTGAAAAACCACTTACCCAAGCTCATATCGCTCTGAAACTGCCTAAATAGCGTTTTCAGCGCCTTAAGAGCACAACTCTGTTAGCACTCACGTCTTTAGTATTAATGCAGTTTTTTTATTCATGTTTGATGAAAATTGACTTTTCAAATATTGATTTAAGTAATTTTAACTTTGTTTACTTTTTACAAATGAAATATACATTTGAATAGAAACAATCGAATTGAGTATCACTTTTAATATATGCATGTGGAAAATGTGATTTGCCAGAACATCATGCACATGAATATATCAGTTTGTCTGAAAAACCCCTTTCCCAAGCTCCTATCGCTCTGAACCTGGCTAAATAGCGTTTTCAGCGCCTAAAGAGCACAACTCTGTTAGCACTCACGCCTTTAGTATTAATGCAGTTATTTCAATCATCTTTGATCAAAAATGACTTTTCAAACATTGATTTAAGTAATTTTAACTTTGTTTACTTTTTACCAATGAAATATACATTTGAATAGAAACAATCGAATTGAGTATCATTTTAATATATGCATGTAAAAAATGTGATTTGCCAGAACATCATGCACATGAATATATCAGTTTGTCTGAAAAACCACTTTCCCAAGCTCCTATCGCTCTGAAACTGCCTAAATAGCGTTTTCAGCACCTAAAGAGCACAACTCTGTTAGGACTCACGTCTTTAGTATTAATGCAGTTATTTCAATCATCTTTGATCAAAAATGACTTTTCAAATATTGATTTAAGTAATTTTAACTTTGTTTACTTTTTCCCAATGAAATATACATTTCCTTATAAACAATCGAATTGAGTATCATTTTAATATATGCATGTAAAAAATGTGATTTGCCAGAACATCATGCACATGAATAAATCAGTTTGTCTGAAAAAACACTTTCCCAACCTCCTATCGCTCTGAAACTGCCTAAATAGCGTTTTCAGCGCGTTAAGAGCACAACTCTGTTAGCACTCACGCCTTTAGTATTAATGCAGTTTTTTTTATTCATGTTTGATGAAAATTGACTTTTCAAATATTGATTTAAGTAATTTTAACTTTGTTTACTTTTTACAAATGAAATATACATTTGAATAGAAACAATCGAATTGAGTATCACTTTTAATATATGCATGTGTAAAATGTGATTTGCCAACACACCATGCATATCAATATATCAGTTTGTCTGAAAAACCACTTTCCCAAGCTCCTATCGCTCTGAAACTGCCTAAATAGCGTTTTCAGTGCCTAAAGAGCTCAACTCTGTTAGCACTCACGTCTTTAGTATTAATGCAGTTATTTCAATCATCTTTCATGAAAAATGACTTTTCAAATATTGATTTAAGTAATTTTAACTTTGTTTACTTTTTCCCAATGAAATATACATTTCTATATAAACAATCGAATTGAGTATCACTTTTAATATATGCATGTCAAAAATGTAATTTGCCAGCACATCATGCATATCAATATATCAGTTTGTCTGAAAAGCCGGTTTGCCAAGCTCCTATCGCTCTGAAACTGCCTAAATAGTGTTTTCAGCGCCTAAAGAGCACAACTCTGTTAGCACTCACGTCTTTAGTGTTAATGCAGTTTTTTCAATCATCTTTGAAGAAAAATGACTTTTCAAACATTAATTTAATTTAATTAATTTTTCAAAAATTATACTTAACATGACTGTTTATTTTATAATGCCTAGTTTATTAAAAAAAAAAAATCTAAATTACGAAAGAGATTATGTTCCAAAAGTCATTGTTAATCAAATATTATTCAACCAAATGGCTTAACACTAAATACGTCTGTGCTAACAGAATTCCGTGCCTTATGCGTTCAAAACGCTATTTAGGCAGGTTCAAACCGATAGAAGCTTTGCATAATATGCCCGTTATAAATGTATAAAAGACATTTTTCACATTTTTCACAACGAATATACGCATGTGCATGAAGTAGAATTTCCATTCATATTTACATTGTATATGATTGCTTTTTCCTTAGACCTATTCCTCTATGCCTCCATTTTTCAGTATGTCTTCCAAAACGGAAGACAAGGTTTGTATTAATAAATGAAGTATTCTATGTAGGACTATTTGTAATGGATATACCATCTTCCTGCTATAAATCCCTAGAAAAAAAACGTTACTTAATTTTGAGCACTGTCCCAATGTTCCATATGAAACCTTATTTATGCTCCCTTTATCAAATGTTCGTGCAATATTCCAGTATCGTCCCGTATAAAAGGTTAGTTTCGTTCCCTGTGAACGTTTGAGCAATGTCTGGATTTGGTCCCCTACCTGACCGATCATTTATCACTGAATTTGATCACCAGACACATGCTGATTTACAGCACACTGTTAGGCCTAAACATGAATTCAGTTCAGTTCAATTTTATTTGTAGAGAGCTTTTAGCAATGGACATTGTCAGATATAAAATTTTACTTTAAATGCATCCCTAGGTCCCTGGTGGTGTAATTGAAGTCACAGCCATCAGTGATGGAGACTTGAGTAAACTGTTGTTAGCAACTGCTGTCTTAAGGCTATCCAAGAAGGACCATCCACAGTAATCTCATGGTGAGCTGTAGGCTGTCCATGTGGGGCCATCCTTTGCAGCAGCGAGTGGTTTTGAGGTGAACGAGGCTCCAAATAGAAGTGGGTCCATCAGGATGGTCCATCAGTATCAGGCAGGTCCGGAGAGCAGAAGGTGTCAGGAGCACTGGTATCTCCAGAGTAACCTGTAGCTCGACAGAGAGAGAGAGAGAGAGGAGGGAGAAAAGAGAGAGAACACAGATTATTAGGTTGTACTGTAACGGTTAAAGATGTACGTTGTGCACAGAGTGCAAGCAGGGACTCTGGCAAGACTATGACACGATAACTAAAAGTGTGCTGTTGTAGCGCATCCACGTCAAGCTTTTCTGGTGTACAGGTGTTCCTAATAAAGTGAATGGTGAGTGTATATTCAGTGGATACTGACACACACACACATTGAATAAACACCACGATACACACACACACAAACATATGTATATATATATATATATATATACTGTTGAATATACAGCTCTCTACAAATATATACACATTGAATAAACACCACGATACACACACACACAAACATATGTATATATATATATATATATATATACTGTTGAATATACAGCTCTCTACAAATATATATACATTGAATAAACACCACGATACACACACACACAAACATATGTATATATATATATATATATATATAGTATATATATATACAGGGTGTACAGGCCTACTGTTTTCATAAATATATATATATATATATATATATATATATACATACATATTTTACTTCACATAATGATTTTATTGAGACAAAAACAAAAACTTACTTACTGCTTACTGCAACCAGTTTTTGTTTTTGTCTCAATAAAATCATTATGTGAAGTAAAATATGTGAAGTACAATGAAAATACTTTCTTATATATATATATATATATATATATATATATATATATATATATATATATATATATATATATATATATATATATATATATATACATATATATATATATATATATATATATATATATATATATATATATATATATATATATACACACAGTCAGGTCCATAAATATTGGGACATCGACACAATTCTAACATTTTTGGCTCTATACACCACCACAACGGATTTCAAATAAAATGAACAAGATGTGCGTTAACTGCAGACTGTCAGCTTTAATTTGAGGGTATTTACATCCAAATCAGGTGAACGGTGTAGGAATTACAACAGTTTGCATATGTGCCTCCCACTTGTTAAGGGACCAAAAGTGAAGGGACAATTGGCTTCTCAGCTGTTCCATGGCCAGGTGTGTTATTCCCTCATTATCCCAATTACAATGAGCAGATAAAAGGTCCAGAGTTCATTTCAATTGTGCTATTTGCATTTGGAATCTGTTGCTGTCAACTCTCAAGATGAGATCCAAAGAGCTGTCACTACCAGTGAAGCAAGCCATCATTAAGCTGAAAAAACAAAACAAACCCATCAGAGAGATAGCAAAAACATTAGGCGTGGCCAAAACAACTGTTTGGAACATTCTTAAAAAGAAGGAACACACTGGTGAGTGGATGACCGAAGAATTCTTTCCCTGGTGAAGAAAACACCCTTCACAACAGTTGGCCAGATCAAGAACACTCTCCAGGAGGTAGGTGTATGTGTGTCAACAATCAAGAGAAGACTTCACCAGAGTGAATACAGAGGGTTCACCACAAGATGTAAACCATTGGTGAGCCTCAATAACAGGAAGAGCAGATTAGAGTTTGCCAAACGACATCTAAAAAAGCCTTCACAGTTCTGGAACAACATCCTATGGACAGATGAAACCAAGATCAACTTGTACCAGAGTGATGGGAAGAGAAAAGTACAGTGAAAGAAAGGAACAGCTCATGATCCAAAGTATACCACATCATGTGTCAAACATGGTGGAGGCAGTGTCATGGCGTGGGCATGTATGGCTGCCAGTGGAACTGGTTCTCTTGTATTTATTGATGTGACTGCTGACAAAAGCAGCAGGATGAATTCTGAAGTGTTTCGGGCAATATTATCTGCTCATATTCAGCCAAATGCTTCAGAACTCATTGGACAGCGCTTCACAGTGCAGATGGACAATGACCCAAAGCATACTGCAAAAGCAACCAAAGAGTTTTTGAAGGGAAAGAAGTGGACTGTTATGCAATGGCCAAGTCAATCACCTGACCTGAATCCGATTGAGCATGCATTTCACTTGCTGAAGACAAAACTGAAGGGAAAATGCCCCAAGAACAAGCAGGAACTGAAGACAGTTGCAGTAGAGGCCTGGCAGAGCATCACCAGGGATGAAACCCAGCGTCTGGTGATGTCTATGCGTTCCAGACTTCGGGCTGTAATTGACTGCAAAGGATTTGCAACCAAGTATTAAAATGTGAAAATTTTATTTATGATTATTATTCTGTCCCATTACTTTTGGTCCCTTAACAAGTGGGAGGCACATATGCAAACTGTTGTAATTCCTACACCGTTCACCTGATTTGGATGTAAATACCCTCAAATTAAAGCTGACAGTCTGCAGTTAAAGCACATCTTGTTCGTTTCATTTGAAATCCATTGTGGTGGTGTATAGAGCCAAAAATGTTAGAATTGTGTCGATGTCCCAATATTTATGGACCTGACTGTATATATATATAAATGAAAGTATTTTCATTTTACTTCACATATGCCTACTGTACTGTGGATATTTAATATTACAAACATAAAAGTATTCTCATCTAAGTCTTGTCTTTTTTTTTGATGACTCACTATACCAGTGAATATTACTAACCCTATTATAAGAAACTACACTATATGGACAAAAGTATGTGGACACCTGTCCATCACACCCATATCTGCTTGATGAACATCTCATTCCAGATTTAATCCCCCTTTGCTGTTATAATAAGCTTCTGGGAAGCTTTCCACTAGATGTTGGAGCATGGCTGTGGGGATTTGTGTTCATTCAGCCATAAGATCATTAGTGAGGTCAGGTACTGATGTTGGTGAGGAGGTCTGGGTGCAGTCAGTGTTCCAGTTCATCCCAAAGGTGTTCAGTGGGGTTGAGGTCAGGGCTCTGTGCGGGACATTCATATATATACTGTATATATATATATATATATATATATCTTTGCTTTCTGTGAATGTTACATTTATTTGTGAGTATTATGCTTGAGCTGCATGTTATGGCTTTGGTTGTGTGGTTTGTCTGTAGGGACTGTATTGTTAGCTATTGTGAAGTGATTCCTTGGTGTATGTGGGTTATGAGTGGTGTCAAAATAGAGTTAAATTGGGTAGCTTTATTTTTGATTGAGGCAGAGAGTTTTTCCATTGTTATATAGTCGATTATTAGGTTTTTCCAATGTGTGATATTAATATTGTTCTTTGAATTCCAGTTTCGTGGTACGGTTTTCTTGGCAGTGGTTAGCAGCTGTTGTATTTTCCTTTGTGATCTTGATCCCAGAAGTATCTCTGGTTACTTTAGAATAACTCGAGTGGTATATTCTAGCCTGCATTCCTGCCACATCCAAATAAAATGTTGGGATGTCAGACGATGTCTCAAACTGCTTGACCCAACTGCATGGTCCTTCAGATGCTGTCACTCAGTTTGTCTATGTGTTTACAGTGTTCAAACCCCCAATGAATTATGGTAAGAATCAATTTCAAGACCATTTAATGGTGTAGCTTGGCCTCTCTCATTAAGAGTGATTTGTAACTTCTTATAATTTATTTCATAATACTATAACTAATTTATTTTATAATAGGCCTACTACAACTATACTCTGAATTAAATTTGACAGCTGTCAAAGAATTCAGCTGATGCATCCTAGCAAGTCATACTTGGCAACGGGACCATACATGCACGGGCAACACAGTAAAGATCTAAAATAAACTGATGCATAATAATACAATAAACACTGTGAACAAACAGTATATATATGTCATATATTCAAATGATTAAATTTCTGTTATACACAAGCACTTACAAGCACAGGCAGAAACCACAGACAGAAACCACAGACAGAAACCACAAGCTTGTGTCATTGAGGATGGTTTTAGCCGAACAATCATACACTTACATTGCCTGAACAACAACAATGCTGCAAGTGTATTATAACTCTAGCTAATTTGGCTTGTCATCAAGAATTCATTGTGGACATGGTATGAAGAACACAGGGGTCACTTGGTACATGTGAGAGAATTGGGGGTTAAACTGTGTCATAATGAGTCGCAGCATTCACAATCAAAGAATTGAGAGACTGTGGGCAGAACTTACATGTAACATTCCACTTTAGAAACATATTTATATTCATGGAAAACCATGCTGTTCTAGATTCCACCAATGAGCTCCATATATTTTGCTTACACTATATTTAATTGCCAAAGGTTCAACAAGCTGCTGCTGAATTTAGAGATCAATGGTATAATCATGGCTTATCTACAGTGGGAGGACAGACACCGCCACACCTCTTCCCTTGAACAGACACAGTAGGCAAAATGGCAGGTGGCAATATTTGAACAAAGTGTTTTAATACGACTAATGAAGAAAACGATGCTTCATTTACTTCATTAGTCATATTAAAACACTTTGTTCAAATATTGCCACCCTCATTAATATGACTAATGAACTAATTGATGCTTCATTTACTTCATTAGTCATATTAAAACACTTCATTAGTCATAGTAAAACATTACTTCAGTAGTCATATTGAAGTTACACAGTTGACTCCAAAGTAATATGTTTATTCTCATCACGGCTGGGGAGAAGAACTCCAACACCCAAACTGTTACAGGCAGTTATATAGTTTACTGCACAGGGCTTGTGTTGCATGATTGGTTACAGGCAAACAAAGAACATCACCCTGGGATCCAAGTGACTCCCTCCACCCTACTGCACAGACACAGACAATCAATAATGATGCACGTCACTTTGTTCATTACTAAACTGACATACTGTTTACAGCACACCGACACTTTGTACTGATTCATTACAGTACTGCACTGCCACTTTACAAGCATTACTGTACTGACGCTTTTTACTAAATTCATTCTAGTTGCAGCTTTGGACCCTGTGTTTACTGTAATGTCTTACTGGCATGTTAAATGTTCTTTTTTGCCTGTATTTGTATGCACCCCAACTGTTTCCTGTACACCCTCCCTGCATGCTTTCTATTACTGTTGCATTTATTTATGTCTTGTCAGCACTGTGTATGCCATACATGTACCCTGGGTCCAGGAGAAATGTTATTTCATCTCACTGTGTATTGCACTACTTGACTTAAAATATTGTTCAGAATACAGATTGTTGGGCTTAAGTCATTGCTTGAGCTCATCTTGCTACGCCCACTGAGGAAGGGAAAAACGGTACTGTAGCCTTTAAGCTAATCAAAAACTGTAAACATTAAACTCTCTCTCACACACAAAGCCTCTCTCAAACACTATCAAAATCTGCCTCTGACACACTCAATGTCTCTTTCACGCACTAACAAACTCTTTCCAACACACACTCAAAGTCCCTTAAATGAAGTTTGACTGTGCATGAAAGAGGTTTGGTTGTCTATGTGAAAGTGTATGGCCATGTGTGAAAATGGAAATTAATCAAGAAAGAAGAATGGGCCACTTAAGGAGGCGTATCTGCTGCTTTCATATATTCTCACAAATATTACAGGCAAGACTTACAATTACTTTTCATGTTTGTGCATTGTGGTTAAAAAGTGGTTGCTATTTTCCTGGTGCTTTACACTCTTTTGAGAATTAATTGAAGATGAAAAAGGAACTGCTTCAAGCCTTGCGTGATATGTGACTACACAGTAACCTATAATAATCTATGCAATTTATAAAGTGAAGCAAGCAAAAACTTACCTGACTTTTGTTTATTAATTTCAAATAAATTTAATTGATTTCATTCATGAATGAAGGCTCGGTTGCTTTTTGTTCCTCCTCTACCACTATATATGAGTGCTGGGGATAAACTTTCTGAGGAACATGAGGTTCATAATCACTCTAAAAATAAAGTTTGTGGCATGATGTTAGCTGGAGCAAACACTATTTGAACCCATTTTCAGTAGAATATTAAACTTATCGGCCAAACCTGCTACACTATATGGCCAAAAGTATGTGAACACCTAACCATCGCACCCATATGTGGCTCTACCTTAAACTGTTGCCACAAAGTTTCAAGTTCATAATTGTCTAGAATGTTTTTGTATACAGATTTCCTGGAAGAGGCCCAAACATGATCCAGCATCACAATGCCCCTGTGCACAAAGCGAGCTCCATGAAGACATGGTGTGTGAAGGTTGGAGTGGAAGAACTCGAGTGTCCTGCACAGAGCCCTGACCTCAACACCACTGAACACCTTTGGGATGAACTGGAACACCAACTGAACCCCAGACCTCCTCACCAACATCAGTGCCTGATCTCACTAATGCTCTTGTGGCTGAATGGGCAAATCCCCACAGTCACGCTCCACAATCTAGTGGAAAGCTTCCCAGAAGAGTTGAGGATATTATAAAGAGTTGAGGATATTATAACAGCAAAGGAATGGGATGTTCAAAAAGCACACCTATTACATGTGTGTGTGGCAGGTGGGATGTGGTTTAGCAGGAGTCTGCTGCGGGAGCATGGGGAATTGGACATGGCCCACCGATCCGTGTGGGTTATATTAACAAGCTGTTTTTCTTTCCTTTCCCTCTTTCATTTCCCTTTCCCTCCATTCCCTCAGCTACAGAGCAGGCAAAAGTGGCCTAAATCCAATTTACTGACCAAATCTGATTTTTTTGTTAGGCTGTTTACACTACACTGTCCACATTAATAGGAACACCTGTACACCTGCACAGTATTTCAGAAACTGCTGAACTCATGGGATTTTCACACACAACAGTCTCTAGAGTTTACACAGAAAGGTGCAAAAACCAAAAAACATCCTGTGTGTGGAGGGTCTGCAGGCTGAAACACCTTGTTGACAAGAGAGGTCAGAGGACAATGGCCAGACTGGTTCCAGCTTCCAGGACATTGTGCTGCTGCCATATGATTGGCTGATTGGCTGATTGGATAACTCCATAAATGAAAAGGTGTACAGGTGTTTCTATTGAAGTGAATGATGAGTGTGGATGTTTTCAATGTGGCCTACATGTGACATTAGTCTGAACAGATCACGCTCCTAAACGGACAAAAATGTGCAAGGGAACAATGTGTCAATGTGTCAAGCTCGCTGTAAAAAGGGCACATTATTTAGCCACGGTCGCTTCTTTGGTTCGTATCCTTGGTTTATTTAAATTTTGCTTTTAAACTTTTAACTTTCCTTTGGCAGTGCAACGGCTACCTGAGTTCACTGACTTCTGCTGATAACCGAAATCTGCCACACTGGTGCCAAAACCTGGGAGATCAGCGCAGAATGGAAACGTGGACATGGAAACAACTCCCAGAAACAGCAGCATCAGGCTTTCGTGGGTCTGCAGCAACAACAGCAAGAAATGCTCACAAAAACTGTGGAGGATCAAGCTGTGGACCGAGCTGCCATTCACAGCCTGCTGGCCTCTTCATCCTCCCCTTTCTGGGGTATCATTCTGGCCAGGATGATGCTGAGGCAATGTTTGAGGGCACCGCTTCAGCATGTGGATGGCTGAGGGGAGAGTGGGGGCTTATGCATTCAGGCCTTCCTGACTGTAGAAGCCCAGCTGGCAGCATGCAATTTGCCACCCGAGAATCAGCTGGTTTACGGGGCTGTGTGGAGGGCCATGTTTGAGCGAGTTGGGCTGCAATGATTCCTCGACTCCTGTGCTTGGATGGAGACTGCACACTGTGCATCCTGCGAAGGTCATCGAGAGGGTGCTGCTGGAACAATTCATCGTCCAGCTGCCAACAAATGAGACTCACTAGCCACGGCTGTCTAGCTGAGGAAGGATCAGATGTCTGCATGCGAGGACTCAGGAAGGTGTAATTTAGCCTTCTTTATTTTTCCATTATTTTGTTTGTTTGGGAATAAAAAGTGCCCATACAAACGCTACCTGAGCCTCTGAGTTCTTCTGATAGCCGAAATCTGCCACAGTTTGATGGTCTGGTGTTATCATAATTAAATAAGGTCATAATTAACAATTGTCAAACAGACTTCCAGGTGTTTTAATACCTGTCCTTAGTACTGGACCACAATGCGCATTACTGCTGTATAATTTTTCACTGGACTGTAGGACTGCAATAAAGCAGCAAATTTCATTAAAGCATGATTTGAAAGGTCTGCTGAATTAATTGTTTCCTTGCTATAACAACAGTAAAAGACAGATTTACCACAAAACTCTATAAAACTATACAAGGTAAAGTCTGAAAGACAGATGTAGAAGTTATTCTGACTCGCTTCTACGCCAATAAAAAATATTTAATAATATATAATATTAATAATAACAGACGAGGCATTTGTTTACAGCTTACAGCTCTGCACAGACAGACCGGCCTGTCCTCCATTTATACACCGCCATTTCTTTTGTCACAATTGAATGATTAGTTTAATTTGTCTTAATTTATGGGTTTCCATATGTCTCATATTCTTTAATTCATGCCAGTAATATAAAAAGACTGGTTTTCACAAGTTGTTCTTGATATTGCTCTTAGTCCCTGACCTAGTGAACTAGCATGACGATGTGTTCTTGATAGAGACTCCAAACATAATAAAAATACTCAATTTAAACTAAACAGTATAATCCATATATAAAAGTGCAGCAATCCATGCAAGGTATATGATCTGAAGTGGATCAAGTCCAGGTTTACATTAGTTAGTCTTCTCATACATAAATTTACACACAGGAGCACAAGTAGGATATGAACGTTTTTACGAATTTTCACGAATACCAAATTTCTTGTGTAAACGCTCATGCAACAATTTAGGCATAAATCCATTCGTATCCAGCTTGACAAGGGACACTTATTAGATTATTCACTAACAAGTAAGTAATATTTCTCAATAAAAATTGTGTTATTTGTCTGACAGAGCCCATGTCAGAAGTCAGTAATAAGAGTAAAAATTTCAGCCATGTCTAAAGTTCTCTGTCTTCTGCGCAGAGGAAATTTCTCCCCCATCCCCTGCCTTCAAGTTCTTTCTTGAGAATAAAACAAGTCAACATAACAGTTTCTTTCAAGCTACAGCATAGTAGAACTGTTTGCAAGCGAAACCACTGAAACTAAACACTATCTATATCAGTACATTTATAATAAAATTAAAAAAAAAAATGCTCGGGAAAGCTTGCTAGCTATTAATTAGCCACATAAGATAGCTATATAAACAAGGGTTGCATTAGCTCCCTAATTCTAGCAATGGACTGACTTCAAAACAGTTGTTTTATTTACATTTGTACACTCCCCCGTTGGAGCGACAGCCGGTTCCACAACGTTTGACAAAATTTTCAGAAATCCAGTCCGGCACACTGATTTATATGACAGCGCTTTAGAGCCACTGTTTAAAAAAATACAAGATTTTAAAATAAAGTCAGAATATTTCAGGAAAAAAAGGAGGTGCAATGTTCTGAGAATAAAATTGGAATATTTAAAAGAAAGTTGCAATGTTTTGAGAATAAAGTCATAGTATAATAGCAAAATTGTGCACACAATGTTTATGTGTTAAAGACATTGAGGATTGGATGAAATTATTGTTTCTTTTGTTGAAAGAGAAATTGCGGCAGTGGTCACTTTCAAGTCTATTAATGGATACATCTGTGTGCCATTCATAGAGGGAGTATGATATTCAGAGTGATCAATCCGCATGGAGTGGAAGACCAGCGCACTCCCAATCCCCACTGAATTGTGTCATATGGACTCATGCGATAAATTTTAGCCTAATGGCGAGTCAATATGCCATAACACATTGGGGGCTTGATTGCTGTAATGAATGCATCAGAGTTCCAGCTGTTATACTGCAGATCAATAGCCTTGAAGGTGAGCACTGCCCTCGAGTTCTCCTTCAACAAAAGAGACAATTTCCTCTAAGTCCGTGTGGTTCTTTCTTCTGAATAAACACAATTTCTTGTACAGTCCTATCAAAGTTCTAATAATAGTAATCTGTTAACATTTAAATTGTTGTTTTAATTTAATTATATTGTTAATATTTTTTGTGGTAAGATTGTCTGTGAGATTTCAAAAAGCTCAGAAATGCATATCGCATTGCCTGATAATGACAAGAATAACGTAATAATTCTGAAACATTACCACAGTGGTTGTGGCTGTGCAAAACATTTGAATTAAAGTTGAGGGGAATAGAGACTTCAGTTCACTTTACGGTCTATGTTTTCTGTATTGGATCTGGCTGAATATATCATTATGTAAAACAGAAGAGCACAAATGATCTTGTGTTCATAACGCTTACTTAATATTTGCATTCATGACTGAAACTTTCAATTTCCCAAGTGCCCCACAAAGTCTTCATATCTTTAAAATAAATCAGCAGTCATCTCTCTTTTTGGTGCTGTTCTGGTGATTGCTGTGTATGAAATTTAACAATTAACCACAATGTACCTGAGTGGGATCTCGGGCAGCTCTAATTATCATTAATTAACTACTGGTAAAAAAGTGTTACAAGTTCATTAAAGCAAAAGAACTGTTAAAAAATACTTTTCCCAGCATAGCCTTGTGCATCATAAAATTTCAATAATTTGAATAATTGAGTAACAACTGAAGTACATTTATCTGCTTTCTTTTCCATCTGCTTCACTGTCAACATCGCCCCATAAGGGCAACTAGTGAATGAATGTCAACTAGTCGATGCAACACTTGTTGGGGAGTCATGCTGGCAATGGAGCTTGGAAATTGACATGTATTTAGATATGAATTACATTATAAAATTATATACACATCAAATGAAATACAATACTTTTTCTCTGTGGTATATTTAATACATTTACATCTCTGCTTAAGTTTTTCCCTTTGCTAGCAGTTGGATTTGCCTTGAAAAACATATAATTTGAAAAAATGTGTTGCGGGGTTGGGATTTATATATATATATATATATATATATATATATACAAAAAAGTATCCTAAAAACAAATCTCAGAAAGTCAAATCTCAAAAGTGAAACATCTAGGATTGGACAAACACAATTGTTCTCGTGTTCTACTCAAATAACAAGTTTTCTACAGTGATGTTAAACAATCAATGCTTACTTGTGTGCCTAGTGTACCTATTTAGGTAGCTATTGTTAACTTCCTGGAAATCCTTAGCAGCTAACAGCCAATGTTAGCTGCTTAGGAGCTTAGCTATTTTAGTAGAAAATAAAAACTTTAGATGCAGTTACTCAATTACAGTTCATATCCTGCGATCTCACTCTATTTCATCTCTCTTCACTTCATGAATACAAGCAAAGCAGACAACTTTGTATGGCTAAATAGTTTGACCACTCTGATAGTGTCTACTTTTCCCTGGGACTGATGCGGCTTTTTTTAATCTTTCGCCTGATTTACATAAAATCTATTTTTGATATTTGACTTTAGGGATTTTGTAAATTTCTGATTTTTTCCCCCAAAATCTAACATGAAATTTCAAATTATATGTTTTTAAAGGCCTTAGTAACTTACCTTACCCTTAGTAACTTCAAAACAAAGGACGAATAAAACATTGGCTAAAATGTAAATTTATTAAATACACCACAGAAAACAAATATGTAATGTGATATGTCAATAATTTAAATATACAAAATTCATATTCAAATACTTTATGCTTCCAAGCTCCATGGTTACCTCATTTTTAAATCATTAATTTGAATCTACCAAATATTTTTCATTTAATATACAGTACAACACATCTTTTAAAACAATTTATTACATAACCAAAGCAAAATAATAAACAGAAAGAGAAATAAGTGGGAGATATATATATGAAAATGTCCTGCAACTGGTTGTTATATCAAAGATGGAGAGCTGTCATTTGCAATAAATAGTATGTATACAGTCCTCTCTCGGAGTCCAGCTTTCTTACTCTTCTTCCCCTGTCAGTATGGCACTCTTCTTCTATTCTCTCTGACGATATCAGCACTCCCAACTCCTCACTCTGCTGTATTAGAGCCAGTGTCTGCAACAAAGTCAATTAAAACAAAACCACACTTACAATTGCACTGCTAAAGCAAATTAGCACAATATACCACATCTCAAAATAGACACGCTACAAAAACTGTGCAAAGACAAACACAAAGTGGCCCCATACGTGGAAAATCTTTTAGCCACACTCCCTATAATTCTACCAGGTTTCTCACATTAAATCACAATCAGCAATTTATGGCAGGCAGTTATTTTATTTTGACTGAAAAAGTTACAAGAACAAATCAAGTCAAGTGGTGTTAGTCTTGTTCTCAGTAAGCGCTATAAACAATAATCCCACACAGTCAGTAAAATAATATTAATAATGAATCATATAGATCTAGGTCCAACAGCTTGCATAAAAATTTCTGTATTTACATAATTATTTGCAAGGTTATAGAATCTCAGTCGCAACACAATGTGAATGTGTCAGATAACAATGCGTAGCTACATGGAGCTGTAACCCCGTTTTTCCACCTATTTGTATGATGTTGATTAATTCTTAACAACCAACAAAACTTAAGATTGAATGATGAATTAACGTATAAATGATGGTCTTACTTTTTCCATCACAGGCTACTATCTTCACCTTATCCACCTTCACCAGGTCAGTGACCTCACGGAACTCCACATCATTCAAAACAAATGTCCACACATTGTCACAAAATCTGTAGGTGTTCAGTGATCCCTGCAAATTGAACAGAATGAAGTCACAGCAATTTGTACAAAAGAATATAATATCTTCAAATCTTTGTTATCCAGATTAGCAATGCCTGGCAGAACAATTTCAAAAATTATGTTGAATATGTTATCAAAATAATACTTACTTTAAAGTTGACTCTATTGCGAACTCGATTAGCCAGTGCAGTGTTGATGGCTTTGTCAAACTGTAGCAGTACTTGCAGGGCTAACTGTGGGGTAATCTGTTGAGTCTGAATAACAAAATAACATAAATGACCACACTGGGGGCATGATGAAAGCTCTAAATGGTGTACTACGCCTGGGACCATAAGGTGCAGTACCATTTGTTCGAGTCTCTCTTATAACATAAAGGCACAGTATTCTGTACACTTGGCCATTTCCCACTAATAAAAACACAGTAAAACAATAAATTGCACTAGTTCATCACATGATAAATATACACTGGTATTACGGACATTAACTTTCCATCACAACATTAAAAAAAATCATAGATGCAGTGATTTACCTTAAAATCTTAATAGATAGTGACAGACAAGCCACTCGACATGATAATGGTGGGTAGAGACACTAAGGCCATGTGGTGGGAAAAACCTTTTGTTTCGACTGATTAGCATTCACATCAGCATACAAACAGGAAACACGGTCTCAGCTAAAACTAATAAATTACTAATAAATTAAATTTCTAATAAAATGCTAACGCTTCCTTGCAAGCATACTGATGAGATGAGGCACCTTTGTTCCCCATTGTGTTTAAAATTACTGGTCCACATTCTATGGGGCATGCTTTTGATTTAGCAGGTAGATTTCACAATAACCCAAACAATGATTACAGTCTGTAAGAAATCGGGGATGTTGGTAATATCCGCTGAAAGGCGAAAAAAAGGCCGAGACAGCTGTATGGGAACACCGCTCTTACCTGACTGTATTAACGAATTCAGATGCATGCTGTTCGTTTAATCAGATTTTCTACACAAACACTAAGCTCTGTCATAACTAACCGGTTTAGACGATGTGGCTTTTAACGCCGCTTTGGAACTATAACTAGACCAGCAGACTGCCAGTGCTGAAAGAGCTAACTGCAAAGGCGAATTTTCGCCATCGCTGTCTTCTTTAATTACTAAACCATCAACGTTCCCAGATGTTTACTTTTAACTGCTATTTCTACATAGATAATACACATATACAAAATCCATTAGCTAGTTCAAGTTAATAAACAATGACTCTAAATGTCTTCCACAACATCCTGTACGTAGCTAAGCTAGCAGTGTTAGAAGGGCGAGTGCTTGTTCATTTTTTACCTGTATAAGTTCATCAAGACTCTCTTGTAAACTGTTTCCGAGTGTGGTGTTTCGGTAGAGCTGATATGCCATTGCGTGTTTTATACAGGAACCAAGACAGAATGCTCAATCAACAGAACCGTTAAGGGATGTTTTGTATGTAGCTTTAGCTAACTAACCTTTCACACCAGCCATTCACTTCCTCAAGTGCTAAATGTCTAGTACGGGAAGTCGCATGGACAAACAGATGCAGACGCGAAAATACGCAAAGCAGTACGTCGTCATGTAACTTAAGTATTCATTTTAAAAAAGTATTAATCAGATGTCTTGTTATTTTATTTAGATTAACTTACTGTAGTTAAGTTTTCAGTCTTACATGTTAATTACGACAAAGAAAAGGAGGACAACCATGGAAAAATGGCATTCACGTGAAGATTTAGTTTATATTCTGACTGACCTTGTGGGTTTGCATGAAAAAATATTAATTTTAAGACCTGCCCATGTACATTGCAAAATATATATATGCAAATATAGTAGCTACTTAATTGGCCTATAAAACGGTACCAGTAGAAAGTAGAAATTCAGTTAAACCCCCTTAAAAAAAAACATGTATTAAAACAAAATAGCCTACACGTTTGAGTATGCTTTTCTGTAGTTACTATGAAAAACAACGCATGTAATTGTTATTAACTGCATGAACATTCTTGTGGTATAGTAAAGTTTAATAATAAATAATAATGGAATATAATGAATTAGAATTAATTGCCAATTTGTTAAGCAGTGTAATTACACTGCATATTAATTGTTAAGCAGTGTATTTACACTGCATATTAACTACCTCACACACAGACACACCTATACAATTGGTTGCACTATGGACAAACAAAAACTCTTGCATCTTTTGCACACTACATCCTCAAAAAGCTGCTAAGATTCCTCTTTTCAAGCTACTAAACACTTTCTACTTATTTTTACATATAACATCTATATTTTGTCAAATAGATTCTATTCTATTTTTCTATTTTATTCATTATATAATGACAAAAGAATAAAAGAATATTCTTTTAGCATATTCGGCTTTTATTATATTCTGTTTATGTATCACAGTTGCACTGTGGGACGAGGCACTAAGCAAAAACATTTCACTACATTAATACATCACATGTATGTAATGTATGTGACGAATAAAGAACCTTGAACTTTGACCCTACACTATATATAATACAGGATGCCATTAGGAAATAATTAATAAAAACAAATCTAACCATTATAAAAATAGGTGTGCAGCTCCCATGAAAAACCTTATTAGTGAGGTAATTCTAGTAGGAACTGGTGGGTCAATACTGAAAATGTGGATATATTTTAAATCCTGATGTTTCCTTTTAAAAACCATCCCAATATGTGACCATTTGAATTCATCCTGCTGCTTTTTCGTGAGCAGTGATATAAGGATATTTTGGGTTCTTTTCAGCACATCAATGGCTTCAGCTACAGTGGGGTCAGAAAAGGCATCATCCACGTAGAAGTTTCTTTCTAGAAAACAGCACAGGTCGCTGCAAAAGATCTCTTCTCCATCTCTGGTGGCTTTTCTCTGTCTGAATATGGCTACTGGGCTGTTCCTAAAAACATGAACACTGATGAGGTAGTCAGTGCCATCGGAACCAACAGAACATCTCTTTAGTCTTCTTGGACAATGAAGCTGTAAATCATCTGTTGTATCTTGGCCGTGATGGGGACTAGCTCTTTACAAAATTTAAGGAGAACTACCAGGAGGCTGTTGTCGAGGTCAGGTCCAGACAGCAACACGTCTGTCACTTCTGACAGGACACTCCATCGTATTGGGCACTTAAGTTGAACATGTACATATTTGCCCAGGCTTTTGAGAATGGTAGACGCCAAAGGTAGGGAAGTACCATTAATCGTTATTCACTTAATATGTCTCTGCCAAGGAGAAGTAGGATGTCAGCATTGGGGTCCATTGCTGACATCTCATTGGCTATTATTCTCAAATTACTGAGGTGATGGACTGCCTCTGGAGTGGAGATTTCTCCTCTGTTATTGGGAACATGGTTGCACTCTATCTGTGTTGGGTGAGGGATGCTTGTTTTCCCATCTACAGACTCTATACTATATACTACTCTATACTCTATACTATAGCTGCACCCTGAATCTTGAACATGTAAAAACTCTGTTTGGGCAAGTGACCCATTGCTCTGGTCATCTAAGATCACATACACTATATGGCCGAAAGTATGTGGACACCTTTATATGCTTGTTGAACATCCCATTCCAAAGTTAGTCCCCTTTTGCTGCTATAACTGCGTCCACTCTTTCAGGAAGGCATCCAACTAGATTTTGGAATGTAGCTGTAGGAATTTCTACCCATTCAGCCACAAGAGCATTAATGAGATCAGGCAGTGATGTCAGGCCCAAAAGTCTTGGCACACTCAAGTTCTTTCACGCAAACCTTGGCAAACAATGGAGCTTGCTTTGTGCACAGGGGCATTGTCATGCTCGCACAGGTTTGGACTAGGCTCTTTAAATCTTAAAGCTACAACATACAACATTGGACAACATACAACATACAACATTGTGTGCTTTCAACTTTGTGGCAACAGTTTGGGTAGGCCCATGTAATGATGTGCCTTCCCCAAACACAGGTCAGGTATCCACATACTGTTGGCCATATAGTGTATATGCACAAGAAGAAGTTGATAAATCACATTCTATGCATATAAATGTGTGTCTGCATAGTTTACACGTAAAAGATAAAGATAGTTGATAGATGAGACCCCACTCCACTTCCTCCCCCTCCAGTACTTCCAAAACCAATACAGTGCAAATACTGCAAAGGTACGGTTTTTGCGTGTACTTGTCAAACTGCGTATGTCCACCATGTATCGTGTTCCTTCAATACTGTCAAAGCAACATTTGGCTTCAGTAGGTCGAGGTGAGTGAGCAGCTTATAATGCATAAAAAGCATAGCTGGTGGGATATGGAGTGTTGTCATAGTGTTGTCATAGTGTCCATGGTTTTGGAATGATCAGGTATCCACATAATTTTGGCCACATAGTGTAACTTCATGTGACTGCCTTCATCCTTACTAGGGCTGTAACCGAATTGGAATACATTATATTATATTAACAGATAATGTGTCCTTAATTAATACCACATACCAATAAATACAGAATACCAATAAAACCACATTTCTACTGTATTTCAGTACAAACAAAAGAAATATGCTTTCATATATTGAGACGCATCCCCATATAGCTAACTCAGACCGCACTCCACACACAGGGCAGCACATCTCTGCAGGGCTCAACAAAAATAATCTCTCTAAAAACAATCATTTAATTATCTTTTAACTGTTGTAAAATGTGTATGTTCATTGCACATGTTTTTCAACATTCTTTCAACATTCAAGCATTATAATGAAATGCCATATAAAGAATCCATACCATTTTGACTCACAGCGGCACTGTGAGCGCACTACAGTTTTACTTGTCCAATTTTGGTAGAAGAAGATTGTCATGAAATGGAGATGGGCTATAAATTGAAAACATCCTATTGCATTTCTGATGTCCATCTAAATTCTAAAAGTATGTATTTTTTCACAATGTTTTTAGTGAGGGTTTGAAAGGAGGTATATGAATTAATATAAATAGCAGAAGATAATGTCATGTCTTTAAGCTGATACTACTCAGCTGATCTGCCTCCAGTGAGGCAACTTGCGAAGATCAGCCTGCCAGACCCATGTCACTATCACCTGAACTGTCCAATAGTTCAATTTGAAGTTAGGTGTTTGGAGGCCACCCTGTTTTAAAGAGCCTTGTAAAACTTTGAGTCTAATCCTGGGGGGTTTCCTCCTCCATAAAAAGCTTGATTAAGCAACTGATAATATCCGAAATAAATATTTTGGGAAGTATGTTCATTTTGACACAGTTTACACATCTGATCAGTGATAATGGCAATTCCCTCAAGGTCTATCAAGGTCCCTCAAGGTCCCTCAAGGTCCCTCAAGGTCCCTCAAGGTCTTCTCCTGTTTTTTTTTTTTTTTTTTTTTCAATAATAGGGAGTAATTAGTGGTGTATGGTTTCTCAATATTATATGGTATTTGTAGTGTTAAGTACATGTATTCCTCTGTAGTAGTAGGCCTGGCATCGACAACCTCTCCCCTGCTTCGTTAAGTGGTATATAATGCTCTTGGCTAAATTAATTGTGTCTTGGCTAAATTAATCATATATATATATATATATATATATATGTATAGATGTATTAAGAAGTGCTAATAGCTAAATAGCTAATTAATATATCTAATATGACTATCAATATTGGCTACTATCTTAAGTTTACATTAAGTTATAGCTGCTAGTTAGATAGCCCTAGGATATATGGGGACGTGACAGCACTCACTGCTTATGAAAAGGCTTCATTTTTTTAGTAAGGATTTTTGTAGACAATTCAGAAAAATATTCACTGGCTTTCACAACAAACTGTAACAAAAATATGCTGTATAGCCAAAAATATGCTGAATCCACCGAGAAATTTATTTATTTACTAATATAAAGACCTACACTTGAAGCTTCTTTTAAAATGTCTGTTATTTGGGCTGCATTTTGCAGCATCCTCTTGGAGGGCTTTTATTTTTCGTGCCCTTTCCCTCTCTGCTCCACCTGGCTGCCTCTTGTCCATTTTTCAGTGCATCTACATTCTGTTTGACCTTGCTTTTACTTACAGAAGCTACACAGAGATAAAGCGAATGAAGACCAACAGCACTGCAAGACTAGCTGATTCATGATTTATTAACCAGTCATGTTTGACAATATGTACCATAGTTTCTAGGAACTGCAGGATATACCAGTGTTGCAGGCAAAAAAAATTAGTTGCAAGACAAGCTAGGCAACTGGTATTTATCCCGAAATAAAAAAACTGGTATTTCTAGGCCTAGTGTGTGCTGTAGTCTCAGATTCTTTTCTTGGCTGACAGGAGTTTATCCCAATGTGGTCTTCTGATGTGAACATTACCTAAAGCTCTTGACCTGAATCTACATTCAGATTGGATAACTGAACAGTGTTCAGTTGTTCCTATTAAAGTGGCCATTTGACGAGACTTAACTGAATCATCAAATGATGAAATTATTTGGTTTTAAATATTCAGCTTTCAGTTACTTCAGATTTCAGAAATTTAAACTGTCAGTTTAGATCATCATTGATTAATGTTCAACATATACTGTATATTGAAATATCACAGTAAAAAGACATGAGCACTCTGTGAAACTACAGTCTGCTTTGAATGCGATGTGGACTTTGTACTGCTTCCTGATAAGTAATTGTTCAGCAGCATCTTGTGGAGCAATTATTAAGATCAGCACAGTTTAACCACCACACTTTAATATGAATAATAGTAATCTTGGAGCTGTCTTTGCTCACACAATTTTAATGACAGAAATGCATGTCTGAGAAATAACATAATAAAATATTTGCTTCATTATGCAAATAAGGCTAATACGAACAATTTAATATAATATAATATAATACTACCAGAGCTGATGAAAGCTGTGAATGCTCTATATATGTTCACTGTTCTTTTTGAATAACTGTTAAGCAGAGCATCACTACATTTGTCACCACTTGTTGCTAATCATCTCCTCCACACAGATTTAGCAGAGCTCTCTGGTAGTCACCCTTCGTGTGCTCCTAAGAAAATAAGAAATGTGAAAAAGGAGTTAATGTTTGTGTTTGTCTGTGTGAGAGAGATATAGTGAGTATACTAACCAAGATTGTCTGGTGGAGTGATTTTCCAAAGTGTGTCTTGAACTCCATTCGGATTTTCATGAGGTCCACTTCACAACGTGAAACCATGATCCGAGTCACAACCTTCTCCTTGACGCTTTTACTCTAGATAAATACAGTATACGTAGATTTGAGTAGATTTAATCACAAATGCACATGCAACATAGAGCATTTAAAATGTCACAACTACCCCACTCTAATTAAAGACACTCACCTTCATAGCTTCATTGAGTTTGCTGGCGAAGTAAAGTTGTTTGTTTTGAAAGCACTCCACTAGAGAGAGAGGGGGTGGGGGGTCATATTCTTAGTGGCTGATCAGTGTATATTGTGCATCTTTCCCCCGGCCCTGTGACAAACTCTTTCAGCAGGGCTTCCCAGAAAAGTATACATCTCTCACCAAACAGCTTGTGAGTGGGTTGAATAATAGCAGATAGCAGATACTCCACTTACACATTAGGTGTGTGCTTCATGCCTCTACTAATTTAAATTATTGTGATGGCACGGATTCTGTGTATACATGTGTGAGCGAAGTTTCAGGAAAGACAAATATCATTAGTTACCCAGTGTAAGGAAGGATTTTTCCAGATCTCCTTTCACCTCCTTTCGAATGCTCTCCTTTATGTCATATGGGCTGTAGCTTTTATACCTCTCAAACACTAAGAGAAAGAAAGAGATTTACATTATTTTTATCATGGTCAGGTTGCCAAGGAATAGTGCTCCAATTTGTTTGTTTTTACCTTTCTGGAGGTGTGGCACACTCCTTTCAGAGAAAATTGCTATCCAAGTGGCCACATCCGTTCCCTTCCTCTTTACCCCCGCCTCATAGAGGGCCTACAATAATTCAAAAATGTCATTACACCCTATCTGTTGCGCTGCTTCTCTGAGAACATTTGTTCTCCAGAAGCATCTCACTGCTGAAATGCTTCATCCTGAAGAATACTCACTCTGGCATCATTGTCAATCCTTTCATAGTCCACTATGTTGCTGGGGTCGTCTCTTTTAGCCTTTAAAATGTGGTGGTCACACACACATATACAAATAATTAATCAGACATAGCACTTTCTGATCAGTGTATATTTTGCATAGCTGTGTTGCACTGGACTTTTGGGCCCATGAGCAAGGTCCCCAGCTTTCAATTATTACTGCTCCTTTGTAAGTCACTTCAAATAAAAGTGTCTGCCAAATAGATAAATGTAAATATGAATTTACTTTTCATTTACTTTACCTCAACCAGAGACAGCAGCAACCTACAAAAATCACCAGAAGTATCACCAGCCACATCTTTCTCCAAATCCTTCTTGAACACTATCACCAGGCAAAAAAGGTTATGCTTTAAGGATATATTTCACCTTTCCTTCTAACACACGTAAATGCATACAGTGATTTAAGTTGGCCATATACACTTAACCATGCATGTTTTAATGTCTTTAATAAAGAAAGTGGTTTCAGGTTGTGCAAGCCAGGCTATGTGAGCTTCCAAAAAGAACTCCTAACAACCATGTCTTCTATTCTGAGATGTCCCTCTGTCTGGGGTTGGTCTATATATCACATGATTGGTTGCATCACTGCACATAGCAGCAGTTTGATTTACGGGTCCACTGTCTGTGTGGTTACCCAATTTGTGCCAGGCATGACAGGCAGGGGATACACAAATTGAGCACAGGACCAAGACTGGGTAACCACACATTTATTTGCAGTTGTGGAAGCAGCAATACAAATGTTAGAAAGAAGACTCAAATAAGTAAAACTTTCTTTGGCTCTTATCAATTTTTTTCTCAAATAACCCAGCACTACCCCTGATCTGTTGGTTGCATTTATGATCTTTTTCTTGTTTTTTTTTTTTTTTCAGTTTGATGAGGCTGCCATACCTGCTTTAAAAAGTCAAATATACACCTTTCAAACCCTGTACACTGAAGGTCTAACATCAAGGCTACTATAGCAAAATGCATTTTAATATTTAAAATTAATGTCATGCAATACACTTTAACAAGGCAGTATTAAAAATATAAAGTGTCCTTTGGCAGCAGTACAAAAGTAGTCCATAAAGACTACTCAGCTCATAACCCTCTCAATGCTAGGCTGTTTTCACACTAGACATTTTTCAACAGAAAAAGTGGCTGGATCTTCTTTCATGCTGATATGAATAAAGGGTTCATGCAGCACTGTAACCATAACAATGCGAGCATTGAGTCCCAGACAGTGCAAGCTAACAAAACTTTTAGTCTAACATTTAGTCTAGCTATGGTGAAAAGGAGGCAGATTGACTGACTTTGGCTTTGGAGACAGAAAATTAAGAGAAAAGTAGTGCTTGTGTGACTATAGACTATAGACCGTATTACATATGCTGATACTTTAGACTATAGTATGCAGTCACCTTTAAAGTGGGAGCAGTCCATGATGCCAAATACCAATGAGTTTCCTAAAACTAATAAATTTGTTATCTCTAGTCACACTGGAACATTTAATATCGATATTAAAATATATATGTTCTGATTAGCATATGTCTCCTATTTGCTAACAATTCAGAGCAGTGCTGAGTGGCATCAAGCACTGTTTTTAATCTTCAGATTAAAAAATCCCCCCCCAAATAAATAAATAAATGCCAGTGGCAGCACTTCTAAAAGCAGCTACATTCTACGCACTTTCCAGCTGCTTCCCATAGGATTGCATGTATATTTGGCTAGTATGAAAGCAGCCTAACAGTGCAGTGTGTGCTAGAAAGAGGAGGAGGTCCATTTTCCATTTAGTATATCACCAGCCCTACAGTGCCAAGAGACAGAAAGAATTTCACTTACATTCCTTGTAAACTTTTTTAATCTCCACCAGCTCCTCATTGCTACGAGAACAGACCATTTCAATCAAACTCTCCTCATCAGTACCTAGACCCTACAAAGAATATAACACTCTCTTAAACATAAAGATCAGTATAACTAGGGCTGGGCAATATGACAAAATAATATTGATATCATGATAAATTATGTCACAAGTTACTATTCTGAGATATTTTGGATATTGCAATAAATTTTAAAATATATTTTAAATAACTACAAGTGGTCGGGAAGCAGCTCACATGATGTTAAAATGAAACCCTCAGCCATGAGAGTGGGGCTTTGTCTATGTGTACCATCTGTTGCATTTTTACCATGGTTTTGACTGTGAGTTGACTCCACAGATGGATGTATTGAGCAAGTGAAACTAGCACTTTGAAGTACAGAGCTGGCACACATACTTGTATGTGAGGGCTGAAACTCACCTTCATTGAAGCTCTGAGCTCAAAGGCATCATACTGTGTTCTGCTCTTCATTAGGCCAAGAATAACATTTTCTAGAGAGCCTGACAGCACTCCCTTCAGGGCAGTAATCATATCCTACAACAATCAAAAACACAGTAAAATTAAACCATACATTAATGTCTCATCTGTGCTATGTAATAAATCTCTGTAAAAACAGACAAGTTCTTGACTGGCTTCTTGACACCCCCCTTTGTTTATTGTTATTGGATTGTTGTTGTCATACAAATAAGTTGCTGAAGCCAATTTGAATAAACATTATAAAATAAATTAGGCACATATTAGTAATGACTAGTGTTTAGATGCATTGGTGTGGCCCCTTTAAGGTGAGATTTTTGTGGCCCCCAACCATAGCTATCATAGCTAGTCTTGCTGGACTCCCTGCTTGCACTCGTACATCTTCTTAAACCACTATAAGACTATAAGAGCATATCTAGTAATCTGTGTTTTCTCTCTCTCTCTCTCTCTCTCTCTCTCTCTCACTCACACATTACTCTTGCTGCCTGGTGAGATCCTGGTGATCCTGACTCCTTCTGCCCTCTGTACTTGCTTCAATCACAATGATGCTGTACTTCTGCTTGGAGCTTCCTTTACCTGAGAATCACTCGCTGCAGCTGCTGATGGCCCCACATAGCTAGCCTAAAGTTTGCCATGAGATTGCTATGGATGATAGATATAACCCTGGAGGTGGCTGTGGATGATCTCACTTGGATATCCTGAAGATTGCTCTTGCTATAAACAGTTTATACTCAAGTCTCATTCATTATACAGTGAATATCATCACATGTATATTATAGACTTAAAGCTAACACTCTACTCAAATAAAAATGACTCAGATGCTCATACTGAAGATCCTTTCAACACACTTGTCTTTAAAGCATATAGTTGTGGAAGAGTAATAACTCATAATCGCACTATCCAGTGACACCCAGAAGAGGATGAGCCTGCAGGGCAATCTGTCCTGATATATATGATCATATGATCAATGGCCTATGCAATCTATGCTGATATTCAGTATAACCACACTCTTGCTCATGCGACATTGCTTAAATATAAACGATAAATGATGAAAGACAGAAAATCCCTATGATATATTTGTACCAGGTTATGTGCTAAACTTCTGCTTGACAGGATTTATTAATGCCCCGGCAAGCTAGGGATAATTTACTTGCATTTAATTTCAGTTTCTCTGGACTGCTAGTTAGAGGACAGGCGCTCTATAGCAAACTTATTCAGATTGCCATAATTTACTGGTGACATAGCTCTAAAATAGCCATGTATACTAAATGTATCAGGACATCTATAAAAATATTATCAGTTTTTCCTGGTGCAACAACACAGTTTGCATGAGATGACCTGCCCCAACTATATTTGATAATTAGCAGATGAATTGAATGAGGTGTGTCAGCTGCAGGGAAAACTTCCAAATGTGTAGGCCAGGGGGTCTGGACTGGAATTAAGAACTCCTGGCAGTAAATCATTTGCCTGAACTTTGGATGTTGTCATGCAGTTTTGTTCCATGTTTTCAGATGGAGGTAGCTACTTGCCTGTAGTGAAATATGAAAACTTGAGTGGCATGAGGAAAAAAAGATTTTTCTGGTGCCATACTAAATTAAGCAAGTTACATTCTGACCAAGTTTGGGCCAAGTGCTGCCAATGGTCTCACGCCACCTATTTTGGCTAAATTTTGGCCTAATTTGGAAGTATGTTTATGGTCATAACTTTTGAAGCATGTGTCCAAAATATGAACCTGGGTCGAGATGAGTTCAACGCATGCTATGAAGTCAATTTCAGCCTAATAAAATTTTTTGCCATCTTGGATTTGTCAAAAATTGTTTTTTCGCTACTCCTCCTACAAATTTTGTCCAATCATCACCAAATCATTTTCAGAGTAAGCCTCACAAAAGTTATCAAAAGAATTTTGAACATTCCAAATGATTTGCCAGTAATGTGCCAACAAATCTGACAGAGAAGCCGCCAAACAAGAAGTGAGGCTGTGTCTCAGCAACGACCTTGCACACTGACACAAATCTTGGTAGGCATCTTCAGGACCATGCCCTGAGGCTATACAACTAATTTTGTGACAGTGCCACTTACTGATCAACACTTTTTTCAGGTCAGAGGATTAACAATCACAACCAAAGTAGCAACAGACAACTCCACATGGGGCAGTTGTGGCCTAATGATTAGAGTCTTGGCCTTGTAACCCGAAGGTGAACCTGAAGGTCGTGGGTTCGAGTCTTAGGTCTGGCAGGGATTGTAGGTGGGGGAAGTGAATAACCAGCGCTTTCTCCCACCCTCAATATCATGACTGAGGTGAGACCCTTGAGCAAGGCACTGAACTGCTCCCTGGGTGCCACAGCAAAAAAAGGCTGCCCACTGCTCCGTGTGCGAGTGTTCACTACTGTGTGTGCACTTGGATGGGTTAAATGCAGAGCACAAATTCCGAGTATGGGTCACCATACTTGGCTACACTTCACTTCACAGGTCGCAGCAGCAATGCTACCCTGCTACCCATTT
>NC_069720.1:26162935-26280435 GCF_027358585.1 Pangasianodon hypophthalmus
AATTAATTATTGGTCAGCAAGTATTTCCAAGAAAATCCAAAACTGAAAAATGCTGCTTGCATAAGTAATCCCCCAGGTTCCAGAAGCTCCAGGTGGAAGATATTGTCTTAACAAGGACACGATTGATTAATAATTGCCTGTCACCTGTGAAATATTAAAACAGCTCCCATTGTCTGAACAAAGACCACCTCAGGTGAATTGTCACTGAAGAGACTGTTAGTCTGAAGGAAAGGCATGAAAATGAAGACTAAGGAGCATTATTAGGAAATTAAAGATAAGGTAATAGAATTTCATAATTAGGAACAGGGTGTAAATTTATATCTAACAGGTTGGACATCCTGGTAAGCACTGATTGAACCAATAGTGAGGCAGTCAAAGCTGCATCACACCACCCAAGCACTACCTAGATTACGCCATTCCTCAAGTGCAAAAACAAGACAGAGACTGGTAAGGAAAAACTAAACTGAGGCCAACAGTCACTCTGAAGGAGTTACAGAGTACAGTGGCTGAGAGTAGAGTAAAGCTGCACCCAACAGCCATTTCAATAGCTTCATGAGCAACCATTGCTCAAAAAGACCCATATAAAGCTCAGTAGTGTCCCAGGGAAGATTAGTTTTTTTTGTTGTTGTTGTGAAAAGACCAAAATTGAGATATTGTATTTGGGCAAGTTTCAACAGACTATGTGTGGTGCAAACCTAACGCAGGTCACACCTCAATTAACACCATACCTACAGTGAATTATGATGGTGGCAGCATCATTCTCTAGAATGCTTTTCATCCTCAGAACCTGGGTTTCTTGTCAAAATTGAAGGGAGAATGGATGGAGAAAATTACAGGGGGATATTACAAGAGAATCTGCTAAAAAAAAAAAAAAAAAAAAAACAACTAAAACTTGGGAGAAACTTACAACCTTACAACAGGACAATGGTCTTAAACACAAGGCCAAAGCAATGCAGGAGTGGTTAAAAACAAAAAGGTGAATGTTCTACAGTGGCCAAGTCAAAATCCTGATTTGAATTCTATTGAGAATCTGTGGCACTGTGTGAAAATTGCTGTCAACAAACAACATACAACCAACCTGAAAGAACTTGCAACAAATCTGCCAGGAAGAATGGATGAAAATCACTCCCAAACAGTATGCAAAGCTGGTAGAAACTTACCCCATCACCATTAAAGCTACACTATATGGCCAAAAGTGGACACTGTGGACACCTGACCAATCACATTCTTGCTTCTTGAACATCCAGTCCAGATTTAGTTCCCTATTTGCCTCCACTCTTCTGGGAAGGCTTTTGGCTGTGGGGATTTGTGCCCATTCAGCCACAAGAGCTTTCGTGAGGTCAGGAACTGACATCAGGTGAGGAGGACTGGCATGCAGTCAGAGTTCCAATTCATCCCAAAAATGACCAGTGGGGTTGAGATCAGGGCTTTGTCAGGCCACTCAACCAACCTTGGCGAACCATGTCTTTATAAACCTCACTTTTTGGACAGGGGCATGCTGGAACAGGTTTTGGCTAGGTCTCTATGTTCCAGTGAAGGGAAATCTTACCGCTACAGCATAAAAATGTATTCTAGACATTTCTCTGCTTCCAACTTTGTGGCAACAGTTGAACCACATATGGTGTGAAGGTCAGGCATCCACATACTTTGGCCATATAGTGTATTATTGCAGCAAAATGCAGATCTACCCAAAGGGGTTCAATACTTATGTAAGCCACATTTTTCAGTTTTTAATTACTTTTTAGATCTGTTGCCAAAAAATGAACTTTGATACTTACAATCTGTGTGTAAGCGTCATTTGTAAACTGATGACTTTTAAGGGGGTTGAATACTTCTGCAAGGCACTGTATGTGGGTAATGTTGTCCATATTCAAACTTGTGCTAGGTGGGTGCTTAACTTTTTCAGGGCAGCAGTTTTTCAATAGTGTCAAACGTGTTTAACACAAGGCCTGTCGGCCCGCCTTAATAATGAAAAGGTCCATAGTACACTACTACTCTACATTTTCAAACTAGAATCCACACCAGTCCAGTAATGTAGTAACTGCCCACATACTGCAATGCCACTGTACAGCAGTGTACAATGCTTTCACAGGTTAAAATCAACACCTATCTGCTTAATCTTAAAATAAGTTAAAATAAAACAATAATTGGTTGCATATCTATTACTTGCAAGCCAGCACCAAACTGTTGCATTCTTCTTTTGTGATGCTTTTCCAGGCTTGTACCACATCTTCTTTTAGTTCTTGTTTTTTGGGTGTTTCTCCCATCAGTATCATCTTGAGGAGGTGAAATCCATGCTCAACTGGATTAAGGTCTGGTGATTGACATGGCCAGTCTAAAACCGTCTACTTTTTGCCCCTGATGAAGTCCTTCATTGTGTTGGCAGTGTGTTTTGGGTCATTGTCTTGCTGTAATGATGAAGTTCCTCCCATTTAGACTGGATGCATTTCTCTGTACATTGGCTGACAGAATGTTTCTGTAGACTTCTGAATTCATTCTACTGCTACCATTATGAGTTACATCATCAATAAAGATTAGTGAGCCTGTTCCAGAAGCAGCCATGCAAGCCCATGCCATGACACTACCTCCACCATGCTTGACTGATGAGCTCGTATGTTTTGGATCATGAGCAAATCCTTTCTTTCTCCACACTTTCGCCTTTCTAATAGTTATAATGAGTGATTATTTGAGTTACTATATCCTTCTTGGGAGCTTGAACCAATCTGGCCATTTTCCTCTGGCCTCTCTTAACACCAAGATGTTTCCATCCACAGGAATGTCTCTCACTCAATATTTTTTTTTCAAGAATATTTTTTTGCTTTTTGCCCCATTCTGTGTAAGCTCTAGAGACTGTTGTTTGTGAAATTACCAGGAGATCACCAGTTTCTGACTGTTCACTCCCTGCCTATTATATCCCATCCCTTTGACAGGTGCCATTGTAATGAGATAATCAAAGTTATTCACCTCACCTGTCAGTAGTTTTAATGTTATGGCTGATTGGTGTGTGTGGGTGTGTGTGTGTGTGTGTGTGTGTATACATATACATATATACATATATATATATATATATATACATATATATATATATATATATATATATATATATATATATATATATATATATATAATGTATTCTATTTATATCAAATATACTGTTTATAAATGCCAATCCGTAACAGTGACTAGTGAATGTATTAGTCTAACGCAACCCCAATATACATTTTAAAAAACTTTAATCAAATAGTGCATATGTCATGTCACCACTGGAAACAGAGCAGCCTACATATATGGTGGCTGAGGACGACAGCACCCAACAACCACAGAGACTGTCGTGTTCATGTTCACCAGCTTACTGATCACACATACCTGGACTCAGTCACACAATCACAGCCACACAGTATATAAGGACTCTCACACCATTCATTCAGTGTGAAGTATAAGCTCAGTGTCATGTGTCTATACCAAGCCTTTTGATTCAGTGCTACATTGTTTAAAGTTAAATAGACTTCAATTTAAAACTGTAATGAATTCAGATATGACTCTGATACTCATATTGATAAGTTGCTTATAAGTTCCTGGTTAGAGTTTTTCCTTGCCACCATTGCCTCTAGCTTGCTCATTAGGGATAAATTTATGAATTTAAATCCAGAATTTATATATTTCTGTAAAGCTGCTTACGTTTACATTAATGGCATTTGGCAGATGCCGTTATCCAGAGTGACTTACAATTATCTCATTTATACAACTGAGCAGTTGAGGGTGTTACTCAAGGGCCCAGCAGTGGCAGCTTGGTGGTGCTGGGATTTGAACTCTCAAACTTCTGATCAGAAGTCCAACGTCTTAACCACTGAGCTACCACTTCCCTTCATGACATGACATGCTTCATGACAATGCCCATTGTTAAATGCACTATACAAACAAAATTGTATTGAATTGAATTTAAGATTACGAGGAGGCTTCTAGTTTCTCATTCATGTTTTTGTCTCTTGCCAAAGTGTGGTTGTACATTAACTGACTTCTGTCACTATCTCCACCGCCTGACAGAATACTTCTCCTACACAGCCAATCCGGGCCTGTACCACCCGTCACTTACCCTGCTCCTCATCACTGACCAAGAATTGTTACTGTTGCCGTTGGCAGTAAAACTTTTTGTCGGGTTGTTCACCGAGTTTCTGCCTCTTCTTTTCCCTGAAATCTCCGTCGTACCCTTTCCCAACATCGCGGGCATCTCGAGGCACAGCACCGAACTTTAGCAATGTCTCTCTCTCACACACACACGACTAGCTAGCTAGCTAACAGGCTAAGCTGAGACTGAGATGATGGCTAATTCGCGGCCTCGCTGTCAAAAACAAGAAGTGTGAATAGCAACTTTAAAAAAATGCACAAATCCCCTCAGACAAGAGCACAAACAGTTAAACATCAACTACCAAGTCTGTATACTGCAACGCTGCCTTTATAAATAGCTAGCTCTATGAAGTTAGCAATACCAAGCCAACTAAGTTCGCCGAACTATATTAAGCCTATCGGATTAGCTAGTAGGCTAACTGTTAGCACTCTGTAAGCTTCAGCCACAGCACTGATAGCGAGCTAAGCAAAATAGCATCGGCTAATTTAAAAATAGCATCGCTAATTTAATTGCTCATTTCGCCCAAAATTCATCTGAAACATTTCAAAAACACATTCGATAAAAGGTTACTTTCCTGTAGAACATATTTTCTTGTGTTCGTATGGTGTGCTGTTGGTATAAAATTAGTCATGGATTGATGTTTATACATTGGAGCTCTCTGTGACATTGTATAAATTTATTAAAATATTTAAATCACAATTACAAGAGTAGCCTTTTGTGCAGTGCATACACTTTATTTAAAAATGGTTTAAATGGGCTTTCAACGCATTTATCTTATGTTTTATTACTTTCTGAAAGCAGTAATGAAGTGAATTGCAAGCATGAAGAAGTCCACTTAAAAATTACTCCAAAATTTAACTTAAAGTATACTACAACTTCAGGTTATTTAATAATGTACTTTGAAAGTATACTTTCAGTGCATTGTTACAATAGTCATTTTCAGCACACAGTTAAAAATAATACTAAAATATATTTACATAAAGTGCAAATAAATACACTCTTAAAAAAATAAACAAAACTTTCAATTCAAGTATATTTTTGTAAAATATATTTTTAGAAAATATACTAAAGTACAATTATTTTAAAGTGTGTTAAAAGTTGTATTGTAAAAATAGGTAAAAGCATGGTGGTAATACACTTTTTATATATTTAAAGTTAGTACAATTTTTTGTTAGTATATTTGCAATGTACTATTGAAACAGGAAATATATTACAAATACAATAAAGTATACTTTTTTTTCACTAGGGCAGATTATTGCTCCTCAGAATTTTGCCATACTAGTGCAAATAGGACACTTAGAAGGTTTCACTACCGTTTCAGTGCTAACTGACTCTGGCGCGGCTGGCACATTTATCAACAGCTCTCTCAGCTCAAGATTGAATCTACCCACCCAGCCACTCCTTAATCCCCTGCACATCTAAGCTTTGCATGGTGGACCTTTTGGAGGGGGGTTCATAACTCATTGCACTGTACCCATACTTCTCTGAGTCAGTGACCTCCATCAGGAACAAATCTCCCTCCTTGAAGAATTTTCCCATAGTGTTGGGATTTTTCTGGATGCACTCTCATGATTTCCTGGTCTGAGCGAGAAATCCTCCACTGGTCTCCACACTGCTTTGACCACTGTCCACAGGCCCCTAGCCTCCTTGATGCGTCAACTTCAGTTGAACACCCTGAAGCCAGCTGTAGCGTGGAAATACCCCCAAAGTATCAGGACCTCAAGGAAATTTTCACAAAAACCAAGGTTAGCCTCCTCCTTCCTCATCAGCCCTATGACTGCGCTATTAAGCTAATGGCAGTTGCTATGCCTTCTCACAAACGTATCTACCCCCTTTCAGCCATAGAAACTCAGGCCATGGATGATTACAAACAGAAGCCCTGAAAAAAGGGTGCATTCCTTTTTGAAAAAAATTATTCCCAGCTGAACGAAACTATGATATTGGCAACAAAAAACTCCATGCAGTGAAGTTAGCCTTGAGGAGTGGCGTCACTGGCTGGAGGGGACCCAACACCTATTCGTGATATACACTGACCATAAAATCCTTGAATATATCAAGGCAGCCAAGAGATTCAACTCACGTCAGGCAAGGTGGGTCTTGCTCTTTTCAAGGTTTGAGGGCACCCTCTCCTACCACCCAGGGTCTAAGAACACCACAGCCGATTTCCTCTCACACCTGTACCCAGCCCCTCCCAAGGAGGACACCAAAGGGTACATCTTGCAACCAGCCTGTTTTGTAGGAGCGTTAACCTGGGAGATAGACCAAGAAATTGGGAATACCCCAGGCCTAAGAACATTCAGTGTCCAGCGGGGTAAAAGTATGTGCCCCCTCAGCTGAGGAGCAAATTCATCACATGGGCAAACACCTCACCTGCCACCGGACACCTTGGCACCCAAAAAACACATTAGCTTCTCCAAAGAAAATACTGCTGGCCATACATGCTCTCCAATATTCAGATGTTTATCTCTTCCTGTACTCTGTGTGCTTAATCCAAGGTGCCTAGGGCCCTACCTGCAGGTAAACTCCTTCCATTTCCCATACCGCAATGACTGCCTCATTCCCAAGGTAGTCATCAACCAGTTTTCAAGTCCCTCTGCCTGATTCCCCACCCCGGTCTTCCCTTGTCCCTTGAAAATGCAGAACAAATTTTTACCCATGTATACCTTGGCATTTCTGAAGACATAGTAAGTGACCGGGGAGTCCAATTCACATCACAGGTATGGGGGAAAGTTATACAGAAGCTGGGAGTATCGGTCAGCCTCAAGCCAACAGTCAGGTTGAGAGACTTGTGAGGTTGAGAGATGTGGGATGCTTCCTGGAAACCTACTGTACTGACAACCAAGAGGACTGGGCCCAATTCCTGTCCTGGGAGAATACGCCCACAATTCCATTTATCACTCAGCCATGCAATTGATGCCACTCAGGCATGTTCTAGGTTTCAAACCTCCCCTGTTTACATGGAACGCCAACCCATCCAACTCCCCAGTAGTCAATGAATGGTTCAAGAGGAGTGAACAAGTGTGGCTGCACACCAACTCCTGGAACATGCAACCCAGGGGAACAAGAAATTCGCAGACAGACGTCAAAGTGCAATGACACAATATGAACCCAGGGATAGAGTGTGGCTCTCTAAAAAGGCCCATTCAAAGTTATGCAACAAATCAACAAAGTCACTTCACCAAGCTTCACCTACCACACCACTGCTGCCTTGCCTGTTTCACATTTCCAAACTCAACCCAGTCACCCCAGGCCCCCTAGCCGAAAGCATCCTCCCTTCCCACCCCCAGTTCCTCTAGACATTGGTGACAAAGGTGATGGATCCCAGCCAGAGATATTCTTGATCCACTTCTTTGCCAAGAATATCATGCCAAACACCCTGACAAACCAGGTCCGTATCCCAGGTGGAGACCCAGGAAGAATCCTGCCCCTGGAGTGAGCTCCTTGGGGGGAACACAGGAAATGGCGATGGTTCCCACATCACATAACACAGAGCGGCCTACAAACACGGCAGCCAACTACAACTCCCAGAGCACACAGCAGCCTACAGACATGTCCTACAAACCGAGGACTACAACACTCAAAAACCACAAATAATTGCCTTAGTTTATGACCTCTAAAAAGCTCACTAAAATACTGATGTGACCCCTGGACTAGAAACCAGCGTTTGCCTTTTGGGACAAATTAACCTGGCGGCCAGAATATGTTGAGAAATAAAATTGATACAGTGTAACATAAATGCAAGAGACAATTTCTAAAAGACAAATGACAGAACTGGGGTGTCTGATGTGGCAGAAAACCTGACTGATATATTTTAAGGATATGATTTGTCACCTCTGCTTTAAATGATATTTGGAGATAAGATAATAATTGGACAATATGCAAGTGAGAAGAAGGCAAATGTTTAAATAAACATCAAATCAAATGAATTCATAATAAAAACAATAAAAACATTTGAATATGCAACCACAACTGGATACAGCAGTTCCCAAAAATAATGGAAAAGCAGGCTAAACCAAAAATGCTCCTTTTTTTGCAAGCAAGTGTGGGTGTATGTATTTTAATATACACCCTTTGCAAGAGTTCATGTGTTTATTACCTGACCAACTCCCTCTCCTTGTCACTCTAACACTGATAAGAGTGTACATGGGCAGACTTTTACAGCATAGGCAGATAGCACACACACTCACACACACCCCCCAACCTAACACACAAAATTCAAGTGTACATAAAAGACCCAACATGAACAAACAAACTACTTTAAATATTATATAGAAGACACTCTTAAACCTGAATAAAATAGTCTGTTTTATGTTAGATATTATTTACATCAGACACACCACTGATTTAATACCGTCACTTGGCATAAATATAGAAATCATAGATACCATGCAGACACCAGGCTAAAATGATCTCTTATCACTACCAAATATCATTTAAAAAAACTTAGTCATAATATATGCACTTCGTATTGCAACTGCATCATAGGTACAATCATGTCAGCTACTATATCAAGCTTTATTGAAAACCTCCTTTGATCAGTTCACCCTCTGATCCCATATAACTCTACAGAGTCAACATTTCGCTCCATGCTGGATAATGTTGCTCCTGGTACCATGATCACAATTGTATTTTAAAAAAGAACACTCAAAAGTTAGAATAAAATGAAGCCATTTAAATAAAATTTGGTAGCATTCCTAATTGTGTAGAATGAGAACTATCTATAGAATGACTCTTATAGCCACCAGATCAGCTTATCTCTTCCCCTGAATAGAAGACAGCAAAAACAATCCTAGATTCTTATTTAGTACAGTAGCAATATTTAACAAAGAATAAGGCTACCACAGAAGCAGTAACAATGACTTGACTTTTTTCTATGACAAATTTAAAAATATTAGGCATAAAATTCAGAGAAATAACCACATGCATAGTATTCCTAGCATGCTAGGAATACTTTACCCTAATCCAACAGACTGTATTTGACTGATTTCTTCAAAAATCATTCATTTGCGTACTAGATGCAATATCTACACATTTTCTTGAACAAATATTAATAGAACACTGCAAAGAATGACATTTCTATTTAAATAGGAAACAGTAGTATTAATTAGCAGTAAGAGCGGAAATAATATTTCCTATAATAAGATTACAATAAACAAAATATAAGATTATTAATTCTATTTCTAGACAATTGTTTTACTAATTTCAAGCTTGCAAGCAAGGAAAATTATCTGCCAATTGAAAAAGAAAAATTTAAAGCTTAGCAGTCAGACAATTGAAATCATAAAAATACTAGATACATCCGACTACATTCAATTTTCACTTGCAACTGAACCTCAGTCAAAAATAACAAACTCCTCCTTTAGCATTGGCTATGTCTCTAAATCTCTTAAACTAGCAGATATCAAACCATTGACTAAAAAAATAAAATTGGACCTTGCCAGCTGTTAAACTATTCAAACTTCCCTTTTATCCTTTTTTTGAGTTTTCAGAGTTTTTATGACCTCCAGAGTTGTGACAGACTCCGTTTTTTTTCCTGTTCTGTTTTCTTTTGTCTTTCCCCACCGCGGTGAGTGTGTCCATTTCATTTTCTGTCAGAGCATGGAATTCTGACTTGCTAATTAGGGAGTTCTAGCTGCTAGCTTACCTAGTTTCAGTGTTGTTTAGTTTATCTAGTTCACAGGATAGGAGTATGTGTGTCTATATACCTTTATACCTAATAATCAGTTCTCACTTTCTGTCCATCTGCATGTGTACTCCTGCTGCATGAAGTGATGTTGGTGCTAGATCTGAGACCCAAAAGTCCAGCAGCTGGACCTCATCCAATGCCTCCTATGTTATGTTGTCATAGGTTTGACGTTCATAGAGTGGAGTTAGATCAGGTACAAGTTCCAAGTTGTGTTGTTAGGAAATGCAAACATTTCACAAGGCTTGATTGCAGAGGACATTTAATTTAGCAAATTATATCATAGAGAATATACTTCAGAATAAATACATTGCTAGTATGCAGTGATAGTGAGCGCAATAATGCTTTCCAGCCAACAATGTTAAAAATGGGTCGCTTCTCAAGGCTTGAAGTGTCCATTTGTGTGCCACATGAAACTGTTTTAGATGACAGCACCACAATGTTAAAATTTAAACCAGTAAAGGCCAAAGAGAAATAATGGCTGATATAAGCAATGTGAATTATAGGAATTCTTGAAATTATATAATGTTTTAATCATCATCTAGACATGAACTTTAAATAATATATGTGGATAGAGATATATTTCTGTATCTTTCTGTATTTTTGTGTCATTATAATGGTATTAGTTCACCTAAGTTGTGTTCCTTTTATATAATCATGTCTGTACATTTAGCACAAAAGTATCTGCTTCAGTTTGACACCTGGAGTACAAAAGGATGTTGATTCAGCATTGAATCGTCATCATTCAGTCAATGAACCAACATTGATTTCCAATGTGGATTCAATGTTGAAAGTGCGTGAAAAGCCACGGGTAGTTAACATTTATTCAACCCCATTTAATCCATTGTTTAAATGTTGAATTATAATTAAAAAAAAGTAGTGGTAAACTGATATAGGTTTTTCAGTGGTTCATTCCAATATTTACTGAGTGGTCTCAGCCCTAATTTGTACACATTTTGCTGAAAGGCCATTTCCAAAATTCAAATAACTTGTACGAAGCACACGTTTTTTTTTTTGTTACATATACACGTTTCATTGCCTCTCATACATACAGTACGGGGAAGATGCCATCACATGACCAGTTCTTATGCACATTTAATAAATAGATTTTTTAAATAATCTAGTGTTTCTGTGTTGTATAATTGTTATTTTCATATTTACATTGCTATATTAGCATAGTCTCCTATAAAAAAAAATTCATATTTTTATATGAACCTTACTTGCAGCAACATCTATATGATGAATATCCATGTCCTGCCACAAGTACACAATGTACACTATATGCATTGTATATCCAAACTTTTACTCTGTGGTTTACCCCTGCTTGATTTGCACTAGCGCAATCTGGTGCACTTTCGGTAGCAATGATGCTGCCCAATCTGTACCACACATGCATTAACAATTTACAAAGTTTTATCATAAAATAAAATGTATAATATTAAAAAGTCTGTTATTAGTATAATGTATGGCAGTCCTCAGTTTTGCTTCCTTGTACAATACATTTACAATGCTTTCCACTAGATTTTGGAGCATGGCTGTGGGCATTCCTTTCAGTTCATTCACAGTATTATAGCCCTATTGTATTTTCGATCACAGGAGGTTGGTCAGCGAAAAGAAGAGTGACCACAGAAATGTTGCTCACCATTTCACATTATTTGTCCAGCATTTGGGAACAAGGATGTCTGGTAAACTAGATATACAGTATAATACCTTTGCTTATATTCTAATCTTAGTAAAATTAGAGGCCATTGTTTAATAATTAATAATACAAGAAATAAAGTTTTAATAAAGATTTTACCCCTTTTTACAGTGTGTATGTTCTGCATCCTCGCTGAATGTATGGTGATTATTAAACACTGAACTTTAAGTCAATTCACATCCTTCATCTGCCTTAAAATGTTATTTTCATGCCCATCCCATCACTCATCCAACCTCACAATTATTTTTAAATATACAACTAGTAACATGAATGTTATTTTGTGGATTGCATTGTGACCCAAACACACATGAACAGAATGCACACAAAGATTCTGATAGTAAAATAATTTGGATAGAATTATTTACATGGGTGTTATTCTTTTATTAAATGGCTTATTAGAAAGACATTAATCCACTTCATTCAGTCAGATAGAAATTGCACTGGCCGTGATTGTTTCCTCTGTTCCAACTGAGGATGTTTTCTATTCTGATTGAGATGTCAGTGGATGTCAGGATAATCAATGAAATATTAAGCTGCATGCAAACGTAGCTGCTGATGTTGGGTAAAAAGGCCTGACTAGCAGATTTCATCCCAAAGATGGCTCTGTGCAGTCCAGTCAAGATTTTCTACAAGTATACCAAACTCTGCAAATGGACCTTGCTTTAGGCAGGGGGTGTCGTCATCCTGAAGCAAGAAAAGGCCCACATATTGTTGCCTATGCTCAAATTCATTAAGGTAATGGAGCACTACCCTCACATTCTCCTGTTAAAGGTCTTGGTGCAATTTTGAAATTCATCATTCCCTCAATGATTGCTAACTGTCATGGCTCTGAGGCAGTAAACATCCACAAACCATGATGCTTACTCCATCATATCTTTTGAAATTTATTTGATTAGGTCATAGTTCAGAGGGCAAGGCTCATATGAACATATATTTCTTAAGAAGAGAAGACTCTGTCAGTAACTAGACTTTTATGTGTTTTATAGGACAGTGTCAGAGTACATTTAGCCTCTGCACAGTTCTGAAGTGGCCAGCGATGTTTTAAGATCTAAATCCCATAGAACACCCATGGAGAGGACTCAAAACAGCAGTTGAGAGAAGGCACCCTGCAGATCTGGAGCAGATCACAAAAGAAGAGTGGGCCAAAATTCCAGTAGAGATGTGCAAGAAGCTCAAGGCTATAGCAAGCACTTGATTTCAGTTATTCTATCCAAAGGGTGTGCTACCAAATATTAAGTCTAGGGTGTCAATAATTTTGTCCATACCATTATTTTAAAATTTGAATGGCTATACTAGGTTCTGAGTGGAAAAAAAGAAAATTCCAAATACTATTAGTGAAATAAAGAATTGTGGAAAGCTACAATTCAACAATTTCAACTCCTTTTGCGGTGAAGCTTTTAATGTTAAAGCAATTTGTGAGTTTTTGGAAAAAAATGTACAAGGGTTTTAATATTTCTGGCCAAGACTGAATAATTGCAGAAACAGCATTGCAAGTGTGTTGATATATGATCCTATTTGGTGCTATTAAGGCTATGTAAGTGTATCACCATGGGTGATACATAGTAGACTATAAGAATGTGCTCATAAAAACATTCAATGTTAAACTTTTCCATTCAAAAGGTAAAGGACCTCTTACACAGGATAACAACTCGACCCAAAGATGGGCTTCTGGGCAAAGTCATACGGGCGGAGCAAGACAAGCGGGCTTGACCCTGAGAAAACATTGTGTGTGCGAGTTGGTGTGTTGCCTTTTTGGGTACAGATAGCTAGGAAGCTATTGTATTTGGGAATGTGGGAGCACAGTATTCCAATGGCTCTCCCAAAAACCTTAATTTCTGATTAGTTGGAGAAGACAAGGATTCTATGTACTGTAGTGTTTATAATGGCAACATCATTAAGCTGATGGTTAAACCTAGAAGAGTGCAATTCCTGAAGAAAAGGCAGAATAATTGCACCGCTTCAGCAAAATTATTGCTGTTGCTAAAGTGTCATTAGGGTGTTGCTAAGGTATTCCAGGTGGTTGCTAGGGTGTTGCTATGGAATTCCAGTTGGTTGGTAGGGTGATGCTAAGGTATTTCATTTGGTTGTTAGGGTGTTGCTATGTGGTTGCTATAGTATCCCAAGTGGTTGCTAGTGTGTTGCTATGTAGTTTCTCAGAAATCCGAGATGGTTGCTAGGCGGTTGCTATGGTAGTCCAGGAGGCTGCTAGGGTGCAGGTGGGTGGGGCAGTCCACTTTTAATTATCTTCAATGTATCTGAAATGACAAATGCTTAAATGCTACAGGAATTAGAAAGTTGGACCTTCCAATAATAAAAATACTAAAATATATTAAAAATTGGATGACAATAGTGTTGTACAATCACTAATAAAACTTTGAAACATTTGAAACATTGAGGATAATTATTATTTTATTATTAGCAATCATGACATCATGATATTGAAGAACCACAATACATTAAAAAGAAAAGAGCAGATACTACATTTAATCAGAGTCAAGTTGCTATAATTAGGTTTCTGCTTCTAATAAGAGAAAATGTGAATGATGTCATGGATGGATTGTTACGTTCCCCTCCTGTCTAGGGGATTGTGAGGGGAAGTAACAAATGAAAAGGCATAAAATTAAAAGAAACGGCAAGAACACACTTCAGTCCTCTGTCCCAGAGTGAAGATGACACCAATTCCGACATATACAAAAGTGGAGATTTATTTACAAAAAAAAAAAAAAAAAAAAAAAAAAAAAGGACAATAAGTTTAACATAAGGAGATAGGGAGCAATGGCTCAGGAGAGAGCCAGGCCTAAAATAACACACACAAGCAGTTCTCTAACTAACTTACCTCAAACACCCAAAAGAAAAGAGAAATAAACAGCATAAATCTTCCCTCAACTCCCTAACTGAACCAAAAACAGGGATGAACGTAGTATCTAAAGAAAAAGGCACTCTCCCCCTACAGCTTCCCTTTTTTTTACTCTCAGCAAAATACCAAGAACAGAATTCAAAAGAACATGATCTTGTACTTATCTTAAATAAGCAGAACAAGCACTACCTCCTGACACAGTTCACAACTGTAGCACTATTAGCCACTGCTAATTCACAACTCAAACTCAGGTTAGCAACTATAATCCTGAAACTACTAAATTCAGTCTGGAGCAGGGGAGAAGAGTGTCTCTCTCTGCAGCACACACTGGACTGCCACAATATACTCCACCCTCTGGAGAGAGCGAGAGCGAGAGAGAGAGAGAGAGAGAGAGAGAGATGCAGACTGCGCACAATCTGTAGCACGCAGTACAACATATAAGACACATACAAATGCAAATAAAATAAAATTAAAAAAAGAATAACTTACGTCCAGGGACGTAACAGGATGGACTGGCTGGAAAGAATTAAGTGATGCAGCTACAACCTTACAAACAAGTCCAAGACGTTTAAAACAGTGCAGTATAGGAGACAATGGCCAATGGTCAATGTACCAATGCACTCCCTTTGGTGTTCTTGGGTTCGGTGATTGGATCCCTAATAATCCTAACAAAAATGACAGGGTTACAAGCACTACTCTCTCTCTATCATGTCACAGGTCAACAGTAATATCAACACTATCAACAGTAATTAAGATTAAAATATCACAACATTTGGTCCTTTTGAGTAACAACTTTTATTTTATTCAATGGGAAGGGATAGACATTAACATGAAAGGGGATGGGTGCACTCTAGAAGTCCAGGTGTTTGTTTCCATCAGAAGTACAAACTGGCGTACGCTGTACTTTGCTGACCCGACTTACTGAGTCAGAGAGATCAGGGGGCAAATACATCCTCTGGAAAGGGAGAGAGAGAGAGGAATGACAGGCAGACAGAAACAGAGTTAATGTGGTGTGAGTAAAAAGTAACAGTGAGGTATCATGGTTTATATTTTTGTGTCTTCTGTAGGCTTATCTGTGCATGAAAAGGAAATTGAAGAAGATTCCTGTCTCTTGTATTCTGACCTCACACACCATACTGTTAACATGTTAACATTTATGTTAACAATTATCCTGGCATTTGCTTACCTTTCAGCAATTGGGTGAATGGTGTAGCACTTTTTCCAATGTGGTCACCCCATTTTTAAGGGGACAAAAGTAATTGAATGCTCAGTTGTTCCATGGCCAGGTATCTGTTATTCTCTCATTATTTCACTTAAGTAAGTAGATAAAAGGTCTAGAGTTGTGGCATTTGCATTTGGAACCATGTTGCTGTTAACTCTCAAATCTCAAATCAACTATATGGCACATTCTTATAAAGAAAGAACACACTGGGGAGTTCAGAAACACCAAAAGGGTGGAATACAACAAGTATTAAATAGTGTGTTAAACAGTACCACAAGGTAGATCACTGTACAACTGGAGGCATACTATTTTGCACACTGGGAAGTATGGGAATTTGGAATGCAGCCACAGGTAGCACCTAGTTGTCATGGTAAACATGATGCATCCTACTAAGTATGATACGCTTGGGATGATCAGCTTTCACTGCTGGCAAGCTGCCTTTATCTGAGCCAGCTAGCCAAGTATTTAGCATCCACAACAAAGCTTTCCTGGTTAGCATTGTGAAGAACCAGTGCCTATCCTTATGTCCAAAAAAAGAGTAATATATGATCCCCCAAGTTAAACACAGGTCATGTGATCCCTGTGATCAACTTAATCATACGATGTCTGTGATGAACACCAATGATAAGACCAACTCTGTGTGTGTGTGTGTGTGTGTGTGTGTGTGTGTGTGTGTGTGTGTGTGTATATATATATACACACCTCGATGGTGAACTGTTTCCTCTTCAGTCTGAATGCGAGGTCCTTTGTATCTGGAACTTCACACCCCAAACAGTTCAACCGAGGAACTTGGATAACATGCAGGAGACCTGCAGCCCTCACACATGCGTGCGCGCACACACAGTCACGAGTTACAACAAATAAGCTAGTTGCAACAAATTATAATTAAATTGTAATTTAATAAAGCTATTAATATAAAATTATAATTAAAACATTGAGCACCAAACTTCCTCCTGTGCTGTCTAACAATGTTATTCTTGTAGAGGGATCATGGACCCATATACTCCTCCATGCACAATATTTTAAGTAGGGAGCAAATGTAGAGACTTCTGTGGCCATTCCAAAAAATGTTTCTGTGAGAAAAAGTTTTTGTGTATTTTACCAGATAATTATTTTTCTGTAACATCCATCAATATCCAGGTCATAACCACAAACATGTTTGGGCCAAAATACCCTGATATGTTCTAGCCACCAATCTTCACACTTTTGTTCCACCAGCTGCAAAAACATTATGGTGCGAATCATCACTTATCCACCACCATATTTTACAATGGGTATCAGTTGCCTTACCTTTGCCTTCCTTATGTTACTTTCCTAAACTGCACAATTCTGTTAACATACTCTATATCATCTACTTGTTGGTGTGTCTCTGATTGAAAAGATTACACTGATATGTGCAACACTGCTACAGTGTGTGTTTGTGTGTGTGTGTGTGTGTGTGTGTGTGTCTCACCATGGTAGTCCTTATAAAGTGGGTTGTTGTTTCTCTCTGCATCTGAGAACGATTGCAAAGCAATAGCTGTATCACACAGTCTGATCATCCTCCCTCTTATTAATTTATTCTACAAAAGGAGACACAGGCAGACATACAGCCAAATGAACAGTTTCACAATAGTGAGAGACAGGCAGAGTGACACAGAGACAGATGGACCATGAGTTATTGTATTGTATTAAATCTTAACAAAAAATTATTACAATAGCTCTGTTACCTAATTATAAAAAATGACACAATCAGTCTGTCCCAGTCCACAAACCTGCTGACTATACTAAACTATCCGGGTAGTTATGGTATTTTGTATTTATGTGGCATTTTTAAAATACACTTTATGGCCAAAAGTTTGTGGACACCCAACCATCACACCCATATGACTATATTGTCACAGAGTAGGAAGCAACAACTGTATAGAATGTCTTTGTATGCTGTAGCATTACAATCTTCCTCCACTGGAACTAAGAGGCCCAAACCTGTTCCAGCATGAACTCAAGTGTCCTGCACAGAGCCCTGACTTCAACCCCACTGAACACCTTTGGGATGAACTGGAACACCGACTGCACCCCAGATCTCCTCATCCAACATCAGTGCCTGACCTCACTAATGCTCTTGTAGCTGAATGAACACAAATCCACACATCCACGCTCCAAAATCTAGTGTTAAGCTTTCCTAGATGAGTGGAGGTTATTACAACAGCAAAGGGGGAACTAAATATGGAATAAGATATGCAAAAACACATATGGATGTGATGGTGAGGTATCCACATACCTTTGGCAATATAGTCTATATAGTGAACTCATGAAATCCCATAATACACCACAAAGGACAGTGTCTGTTTATGCTCAAAAAGTTCTTCATCAGAAGTACTTCTGAGAGCTACAAGATAAATGGAGAATGTTTTAAGTCCATCAATATGAAATAAAATATGTAGGTTTGATGCCACTGAAAAATCTTGGCTGAAAATAGTCAAAAACGCACTTTGGGATTTCAGCTGAAAAAGAAAAAAGAATGAAAACTTTTTACACAAAAGATTAAATAGGCCTACAATGAAGTGTCAGCTGTAACACTTTACAAATAATGCTAATGATGACAAAATTATAAAGTCATCAAATATGCTGATTTTTTAATGACCATTAAAGAAGGAATCACCTAAAAATACTTGATTCATGACAGTTTTCGTGACAGCTGCTGTCAGCAAGCAGTTCCTGAGTGGAAAGCTGACAATATAATTACATGCTCCCCAACTCTCCTTAAACATGAAATTGTAAAAATGCTTGTTTTCCTGTCTTTTTAGGCTATCAGTTGTGATTGACTAAATTTGTTTAACACAATTTTTTAATGTTATTTTTTTAATTATATTTTTAATTATAAAAAAATAATGTTAATAAAAATAATGTAGACTTTGTCTTTAGTATTCATTCAACAGAACAGTGGCAAATTTAAGGAAAGTTTAGACAGAGTAAGGCTGAACAAGAATACCCCTAATAAGCATAGTCAAAGGTAAAACTGTGCACTGCCCCCAAGTGCCAATTTAAACTTAAATTTTATGCCAGCATAAAGTTTAAGTTCATATCTCCTAATTGAAACTCTTTGATGAGGAAAAACTAATTCTGCATTAAATATAAAACTGCAGTTCCTTCTGTACACCATTTAAGAGACAGCTTAAGAGGACACTGACACACAGCCAATCATAGATCTTCATAATGCTGCAAAATGTAAACCTGATGGAGTACTTCAAACAACGGAAGAAATAACCCAAAATAACCAGAGCTGAACACACAATCATTGGTATATGCAAGAACTGCTGTGCATTTTTCTTTTCGTTGCTTGGGGGCTCAGAATGTTTTCAGGGAGCCGTGACCTGAGGCGACTTCATGAAATGACAGTTTACCACTTTTTTGAACTGTTTAAATATTTTGTCTGTGGGTTTGGTATACTTAACATGGGTACTACTTTACTGTTACTACACCATAAAAACATTGTCTTTCTTGCGCAAAATGAATGATATACTGGTAGCTTAAGGCTGTGCACCACCTCTAACAAGCACAGCCAATTATAAGTCCACATATCGAACTTTTACAGCTCTGCCTTTAAATAGCCAGGGGGATCATTATACAACTAAGAATTTCAAGTTTAGAGGAAACACTCACACACACTCTGGTCTCTTACCCTGATGAGGTGAGTGGGTACTGTCACCATAGCAACAGAAAGGGAGGAGCGCAGGAGGGCTCGGAGGGCATAGAGAAAGGTCAACATGGTGTGATTGTGGGCAGGGCTAACACACACATTATCACCCCATAGTGCTGACCCCAGAGAGTGAAGAGCAAGTCGTAGCACATTACAAGTCTTCACCTTACAGGGAGAGATACAAAGTGAGAGAGAGAGAGAGAGAGAGAGAGAGAGAGAGAGAGATGTAAAGAATTAGAGAGAGAGGTAAACAGAATATAATAATGAATGCTAATAGTAATAATCACTAATGTGCTAGCTCATCCCTCTTTTGGACAGGGTCCTTTTATAAAACAAGGGCAGTGTTTACTCAATGAATAAAGCCCCATTTCAGTAACTAGAATGTTCAAATCTCTTCGGTGCTCAGCTGTGTGCTCACTTTCACTTTGTATTTTGTGTCACTCTTAATAAAAAATTGTGATGTATGTAAAAATAAATATAAGTGTAATCAAGGTCTCCTTTGTGGATTAAGTGAATGTGGTGAATAGGCTTGTATACTTTGGCAAACCTCATAGCTATGTCATAAAGAGCTTAATGCTATTCTGAGGGGAGAGGTCAGACAAAGAGTGATCCTAATGACCCCCCATGACAGGTCCAAATAGCCAAGTGTTCTCTGCCTGGATAAAGGTTACTGGGACCCACTGACAGAGCCAAGCCAAGCATCTGGTGACTGGGCCACCCATGAAACCTGAACAGACTCACCCTGAAATGGTGACATGGAGCCACCTTCTGGGCTCACCACTTGCAAGATATAGTGCAATGCCCGTTAAGTCACAGGCCTGCGATGGACAGTTTTAGATGGACTAGACCTTTGGAATGTAATGTCACTTCACTAGTGGGGAAAGAATCTGAGTTAGTATGTGAGATGAAATGGTATGGACTAGATGTAGTTGGCCTTTTATCCACACAAATTAAGGGCTCCAGTATTAAAAGACCAGGGCTGGTCTCTCTCTCTCCAGAGTTGCCATAGGACATGAGCCTCAGGTGGGTGTGGGAATATACACCTGTCCCAGGCTGAGGGTCACACAACTGGAGTTTTTCCCCCAGTGGACATAAAGGTTGCCTCAATTAGAATTTGAGTCTCAGCATTGAAAACTGACAGTTGATTGTCCATATGCACCAAATAGCAGTTAAGAATATACAGCCTTCTTGGGTAATTTGGAGCAAGGGCTTGAGACCTCCTACTGACTCCATAGTGCTCCTGGGTAACTTCAGTGCTCATGTCGGGAATGATGGCAATACTTGGAGAGTTGTGAATAGGTAGGAACGATCTCCCAGATCTGAACCAGAGTGGGAACTGTTGTTAGACAATCCACAGATTGTCAATAAAAAACAAACACTTTTTTTTTAAACACAAGGTTGCTCATAAGTGTACTTGGTACCAGAGCATAACGGGCAAAGGTCAATGATCACTTTTGTGATCATATTATCAGACTTTAGGCCATATGTCTTGGATAGTCAGGTAAACTATTGGAGAGAAGCTGTGCAATTTAAACTCACACATCCAAAATGACTTCTCTCATGTACTAAGGGAGGTCAAAGACATTGAGTCTCAGTGGACCATGTTCAAGCGCTCATCATAGTGGAAGTGGCAAGAGGTTATGCCAGGAGAATGTTGCCATGATAACCACCATTGGGCTTGTTTGATATAATAATTTCCCCTATGCAATATTGCACTGCCATAATATCTAGTGACGTTTACTGCAATTATGTTGTATTTCCAGACCTGCCAACCTTTACACATTTTGCACAGGAGCAAAACGAACAGTCTTTTTCACAAAAAATTGGGAGATTGACATATGAATCTGGAATGATCGGTGCAGGTGACACCACTTGGAAGCCATGCCCCCTTCCATCTAATGTGCGCTCAGTGGGATGCCCTCGCTTTCTGTCACAGTAAATGGAAAATGTTTTAAGTTCATTAATATGAAATAAAATCCATCAATGTATGTTTCACTTAGCTAACATTAGATAACTCTATACAGTCACCTCCAAAGTATTGGAATGGCAAGGCCAATTCTTTAGCTTTTGCTACACACTGAAGACATTTGGGCTTGAGATCAAAAGACAAATATGAGACGATAGATCAGAATTTCAGCTTTCATTTTCTGATATTTACACATCTAGATGTGTTCAACAACTTTGAACATGTCACCTTTGGTGGCAGACCACCCAATGCTTAGGTGAGCAAAAAGTATAGGAACAGATCGTCTTAAAGTTAGTAACACTTAATACTTGGTTCTGCTGCTATCATGAGTTACATCATCGATAAAGATTAGTGAGCCTTGACCGATGAGCTCATATGTTTTGGCTCATAAGCAGAGCCTTTCTTTCTCCACACTTTGGTCCTTCTATCAGTTTGGTAGAGGTTAAGCTTGGTTCCAGAACTTTTGTGGCTCATCTCTGTATTTCTTTGCGAATTCAATCTGGCCTTCTGATTCTTACTGCTGATGAGTGGTTTGCATCTTGTGGTATGGCCTCTATATTTCTGCTCTGGGGTTTTTCTTCATAGCGCTCACTGTGTGTGTCATCAAGGCTGTTGTTTTCCTTGGCCAGCCTGTTCGATGTCTGGTTATTAGTACACCAGTAGTTTCTTTCTTTTTCAGGACACTCCAAATTGTTGTATGCCCAATGCTTGTGCAATAGCTCTTTTCTGATTTTCCTTCTTCTCTCAGCTTCAGAATGGCTTGCTTTTCTCCCATAGACAGCTCTCTGGTCTTCATTTTGGTTTATCATTTTTAACAACAAATGCAGTCTTCACAGGTGAAACCCAGGGCTCAAGAGTAGACATTCAGAGCTATTCATTATAAGCTAATCTAATATGATAAAATGTAAACAAAGTGAGATGAATATAAAAAGCTTTGATACAGAAATTTCATGTGTTCAGAACATCACTTCACCTCTCCTGCTACTGCTTATATTTCAATATACAGACAAATCCATAAATATTTGGACACTGGGAAAGTTATTGTTATTTTAGCTGTTTACCACATTATATTGTAGTTGTTAAAGTCATGAATTAAAGTTAGATAATGAATATGAGCTCATTCTGCAAACTTTCTGCTTTAATTTGATGGTATTTATCCAAATTGGGCAAATGGTATAGGTATTTCAGCAGTTTTTCTATGTGGTCCACCTTTTAAGGGACCAAAAGTAATTGGACAAACTAACAATCATAAATTAAATTGTAATATGTATTAATTAGTTGCAAATCCTTTGCAGTCAATGATTGCCTGAAGTATGGAACCCATAGGCATAACCCCACACTGGGTTTCTTCCCTGGTAATGCTCTGCCAGGCCTTTACTGCAGCTGTCTGCAGTTTCTGTTTGTTCTTGGGGCATTTTGCCTTCAGTTTTTCCTTCAGCAAGGGAAAAGTATGCTCAACTGGATATAGGTCAAGTGATTGACATGAGCTGGCCAACTGTTGTGAATGAGTTTTTCTACACCAGGGAAAGAATGCTTCTGTCATCCACCACAGTTGCTTTCTGTGGTCCTCCAGGCCTTTTTGGTGTTCCCGAATGCACCAGTGATTCCTTCTTTTTAAGAATGTACCAAATAGTTGAGTTGGCCACACCAAATGTTTTTGCAATCTCTGATGATCTTGTTTAGATTTTCTGACTTAATGATGGCTTGCTTCACTGGCAGTGACTGTGCTTTGGACTTCATATCGAGAGTTAACAGCAACATGATTCCAATGCAAATACCACACTTGAAATTAAATCTAGTCCTTTTATCTGCTTACTTAAGTGAAATAATGAGGAAATAACACACACCTGGCCATGGAACGGCTGAGCAGCCAATTACTTGTCCAATTACTTTTGGTCCCTTGAAAGGGGGAACCACATAACAAGTGCTGCAATTCCAACACCATTCACCCAATTTGGATGTAAACACCCTGAAATTCAAGCTGAAAGCACTTTGAGATTCTATTAATTATGTAATTTCAACTCCATATTGTGGTAGACAGCTTTGTCTACCAATGTTTGCCTTTGTCACTGTCCAACTATTTATGGACCTGACTGTATATTGTACACACACTGGTTACATCTGTTGCTATATAAACAGTTAGACCCTCTGTATCCCATCCATCAGTGGAAGGGAACCATTATAGCACCACTGCTGATTAGATATTACGTAGCTAGTGCATCACTCTCAATGAAAGCAGTGATACTGACATGATGACACAATGTGGGTAGCACTGGTATGTATGTATCAAACACAGCTACACTGCTGGGACTTCTGCACAGTGTAAATACTTTTTTGTGAATACAATTTATTAGACAGGCTTACCTTGACTGTGCATCTTACAGGTTTTACAGTTGAAGACTAAAACTCATCTCTTCCCAGGAACAATTTGTATTATTTATCATTGAGCTCTTCTTCAGATTCAGTTTCTGACAACAGCACCACTGTGCTCAACCCAGCAGTGACACTGAGGTGCAACAATACTACTCTACCTGATATACTTGGAACTGTGAATATATGTGGATTTTTATAGTATATATTGGCAACTTAGTGTGTCAGGTATATTTTTGTACTTCTCAGTCAAAGACTCTAAATATATACACACAATTCCACTTCAAATAAAAGTACTGACCTGTGAGTTTGAGCCATCAAAGCCATTTTGTTTGATTAACAACTGGATAGACTGCAGTAACACAGAGTAGGGGCCAAGAACACCACTGAGAGTGAGACAGGGAGAGAGAGACAGGGCAGAGGGAGAGACAGGAAGAATACTGATAAACAGATTGGTTGGGGAAAGAATTACAGTAAAGCTTGATATTTATCGTGTCTGCAGAATCCTTCCTAGTAACGAAGAGATGTGATCTGAAGGCATGTTTAAGCTTGAGCATGAGTTTAGAAATGTGTTTGGCTTTGTAGGCAAGCATCAACACAGTTTCAGGAAGCCAGTGGAGAGAACACAGCAACTGCATGATAGGGCAGAAATGGGAAAACCTGCCAAAAACAAATGGGCCTTCCCCAAACTGTTGCCACAATGTAGGAAGCACAGAATTATCTAGACTGTCTTTGCATGCTGTACCAAACCCAAACCTGTTCCAGCATGACAATGCCCCTGTGTACAAAGTGAGGTTTATAAAGCCCAACTTCACTATTGCTCTTGCGGCTGAATGGGCACAAATACCTGCAGCCACATTCCAAAATCTAGTGGAAAGCCTTCCAAGAAGATTAGAGGCTGTTACAGCAGCAAACTGGGGACTAAATCCAGAATGGGATGTTCAACAAGCACATATACCGATCAGCTTTAACTTTAAAACCACTAACAGGTGAAGTGAATAACATTGATTATCTTGTTACAATGGCACCTGTCAAGGGGTGGGATATATTAGGCATCAAGTGAACAGTCAGTTCTCGAAGTTGATGTGTTGAAAGCAGGAAAAATGGGCAAGCGTAAGGATCTGACGGACTTTCACAAATGCCAAATTGTGATGGCTAGATAACTGGGTCAGAGCATCTCCAAAACGGCAGGTCTTGTGGGGTGTTCCCAGTATGCAGTGGTTAGTACCTACCAAAAGTGGTCCAAGGAAGGACAACCAGTGAACCGGTGACAGGGTCATGGGCTCCCAAGGCTCCTTGATGCACGTGGGGAGCAGAGGCTAGCCTGTCTGGTCCGATCCCACAGAAAAGCTACTGTAGCACAAATTGCTGAAAAGCTTAATGCTGGCTATAATACAAAGGTGTCAGGGCACACAGTGTATCGCAGTGTAATGCTGCGCATGGGGCTATGTAGCGGCAGACCAGTCAGAGTGCCCATGCTGACTCCTGTCCACTGCTGAAAGTGCCTGAATGGACATGTGACCATCAGAACAGGACCATGGAGCAATGGAAGAAAGTGGTCTCGTCTGATGAATTACATTTTCTTCTACATCATATGGACAGCCGGGTGCGTGTGTATTGCTTACCTGGGGAAGAGATAGCACCAGGATGCACTATGGGAAGAAGGCAAGCCAGTGGAGGCAGTGTGATGCTCTGAGCAATGTTCTGCTGGGAAACCTTGGGTCCTAGCATTCATGTGGATGTCACTTTGACACATATCAACTACCTAAACATTGTTGCAAACCAAGTACACCCCTTCATGGCAACAGTATTCCCTAATGGCAGTGGCCCTTTCAGCAGGATAATGCACCCTGCCACATTGCAAAAATTGTTCAGGAATGGTTTGATGGTAGCCATCATCTGGGCACTCTGAAAGAGAGTGGAGCAACCAAGCTATTATCCTTGTCTCGATTCATTGACCAAAGTCTTTAAAAAGACTATGTCTTCAATGGATGGGCCAAATCTGTTGTCTTTCATAGTTGAATGAAATGGTCACATGATGTGAGGTAAGATGGTCAAACATTCTGCAATACACTGGTCTTGAATGAGCTCACATTTAGCTTGTGTGCACCATGAAGGCATACCTCTCCCTCCAGGACCCAACCCAAATCCAACCTCTGGGCAAAGGGGGCAAAGGCATTGCATGGACCAGTTGTTGGGTATTTGGTTGCACTCCATTAATGGTAGTAGAACAATGCTCTCTCCTTTGATGTTTGTCACAATGCAAAAGCCATGTGCTCTTCCTCCTTGCATGTCACTCACTCCAGAACATGCTCTCACTGAAAAGGGGTGAGGCTGGCTTTGAATATCAAATAATTCAAAGAACTTGGACCTGGACAGTAAGCAGTTACGTTTGCCAACAAGAACAGCATACAGCCTTTTCTCTCTGACCTTATGGTAACACACTAGCAGGACATTTCTGCACATGAGCTGTGTGCTTGGGAGTAACCACAAACTTTGTTGCAGCTGGAAACAATGCTGGAGGCATTTGTTGAGGCCTGTTTGCCCTTATCACTGTTCACTGGGCAAGAGCCTTGGTTTTTTGGAGAACTGAGCCAGGGTGCATTGTATTGATGTGCCAATTGCTGTCATACTCTAACACACTTTATCAGCAATTTGCACTCTCTAACCAGATGAGTGGTGGATGAGCAGCATCTGTAACAAATTCTACTCTCTTTTAGGAAGGACTTTCTGTCTTCCATGAATGCTGTTCATCTTTTGAGTGGATGAGGTTTGTTATGAATGAGGCATTTTTAGTTAGACTTTCATTTTGCTTTAAGAGTTTCTGAAGTGGAGTAATTTTCCTTGCTAACATCTGTTTTGTGCATTGATTCTGTATCTGAACACTTACTGAATGTCTTCTCTCTTATAACAAGCATTACTGTTTTTAGGAAGGACAAATGCTAGGTGTGAGCTTCCTGACAGACAAACTCACCAAAGAATGAGAACAAAAGAAAATGCTCATTGTTCTCAGCTTTGAACTTAGAGCAGCAATAAATCGATTTTTCCTGTACTGCATTAGAGAGCTTCTCAAAAATAGGATTTGCACCACACGCAATGTCTAGAAAAGACAACCCAGGCAGGAAACTGTCTTCTTTTGATCACTAGAGTTCCAGCAAGAGATCCCCAAGCTCTCATAGTTTAACATAGTCTTTTGGGGGAATTTTTGCAAAAGCATTCTTTAGAGGGCACTCTTGATTGCTTCAGGTGTAGCATAACACTCGTTCAACTGATCCCAGACCTTTCTCTGCATTGCATGAGAGGACATAAGGGTGAGGTGTTAGTGAGTGTGAATCACTGTGGGGTTGAGCCCCTGCACCTTGTTCAGGATGCACAGGTCTTCTGGGCATAATTAATGAGTGTAAGGTAAGAATCAAAAATACATTCTGCGCATCCTGCAACTTGGCATGCTTTCCTGCTGCTGACGCTAGTGGTTTGAGGACACATGCAGATCCCCAAGTGATGAGACTACCATCAGGATGAGGCAGGGATGAGGCAGCCGAAAGAACAACTACAACATTGCTGATTACAACCAATAATGCATTCTTTCTACCCATGCAAAAACCGCGAAACACATGCACATTTTCATGAAACAGCTCATGCACATTGCTTGAGCTGTTTCATGAAATAAGAAAACCATGTGAGTTATTTCCACCTCATTAAGTCAGTTATGCATTGACATAACAGATCGGTCCAGGGACTGATTAACAGAATTTCCAGACTAAAGTAGTCTTAATCTAGCATGCTGATGCAGATAAATAATATTTGCAGAGAAAACTGACTAGTTAACCAGGTGGCTATAACTTGGTGTTTGTTACTAGGTGTTTTAACCAGGAGTCATTTACCAGGTGTCTATAACTGAAGTATGTACCTGAGATGTGTAGGTGCTGTTTGCTCTTCATGCAGGTAGAAAGTGTGAATCTTGGCATTTTGTAGAAGATCTTGCTCCATATGTTTGGAGAGGTCATAATAATGACCAAACCGGGATGAAGAGGACAACACAGTCTGGACAAAATATGAGGGATGAGACAAAACCATTCATTACTTTTCACTACTTCGACTGTACACATTCATCTCTGTCTCTCCATGTAGAATTGTGTTTACCTGGACCTTAGGAAGGTTCTGGTAGCGCCAGGCAATTTTCATGGCATCTTGCTGATCCAGATTTGATGATGATACGGTTTTAAACTCTGGATCTTCATCCTGAAGTGGAGATGGAAGATCCTGCAGCACAGAAATCAAACACTTTACATTTCCACTTTAATAATGAAAATCTAAAACAATCTATGTGTCAGACTTTATTCTGTGAAGTCTTTATTCTTTATTCTATATGCTGTGAGTGCGCATAATTTTAGACATAATTTTAATTCAATCACAAGCCTTATGACAACCCCAATTCCCCAAAAGTTGGGATTCAATTCAACTCAATTTCGATTCAGTTTTATTTGTATAGCACTTTTAATAATGGACATTGTCACAATGCAGCTTTACAGAAATAAATAGATTCAAATTAAATTGAACCAAAATAAATTGTAAATATGTGAATTTATCCCTAATGAGCAAGCCAGAGGCGACGGTGGCAAAGAAAAACTCCCTAAGACGATATGAGGAAGAAACCTTGAGAGGAACCAGACTCAAAAGGGAACCCATCCTCATCTGGGTGCAACGGATAGTGCAATTATAAATAAATCCCTTCTGTAACTGTGTACTATATGGACAAATAGTGCAAATGTGCAACCAGTAAATCGCATTCCCAAGCCATCACAGTACAACTCCCCATATGAGATCCCCAAGCCATCTCCACGGCCCCCAAGTGACACCATCCCCAGCAATCCCACTGATCTTCAGGATGTCCACGTGGGGCCACCCCCAGCAGCAGTGAGAGATCTCAACCGATGAGAACTCCAACCACAAGTAGGGCAGCAGGATGGATCAGGCAGGTCTAATGGTTAAGGACAATGTACTTTGCGTGCAGAGTGCAAGCAGGGACTCCGCCAAGACTAGCTATGGCAGCATAACTAAAAGGGAGAGCCAGAAGCTGACACAGACATGAGGGAGTCCTGGGACATAAGGCAGCCAGTCACTCCACCATCAACAAACCTGAGTATACGCGTGAGAGTGGGGGGGCGACAGCATCCAAACATCCCAGTTCACCACAACACTCTATGCCTGTGAACACTTCAGATCTGCTCCTTTACCTAAGAAAAAACTATTTAAAAGGCTTGACTAAACAAATATGTTTTCAGCCTAGACTTAAACACTGAGACTGTATCTGAGCCCTGAACACTAACTGGAAGGCTGCTCCATAACTGTGGGGCTTTGTAAGAAAAAGCTCTACCCCCTGCTGCAGCCTTCACTATTCGAGATATCAACAAATAAACTGCACCTTTTGATCAAAGTAGGCATGAAGGACTATAAAAGACCAAAGGTTCGCTCAGGTACTGTGGCACGAGACCATTCTATATAAGTCAATAGTAGTATTTTATAATCAATACAAATTTGATTGGGAGCCAGTGCAGTGTGGATAAGATAGGCGTGATGTGGTCATATCTTCTGGTTCTAGTAAGGACTCTCACTGCTGCATTCTGGACTAACTGGAGCTTGTTTACGCATCTAATGGAACATCCAGACAGCAAGGCATTACAATAATCCAACCCAGAGGTAACAAAAGCATGAACTAACTTTTCTGCATCACGTAGTGACAATATATTTCTTATCTTAGCAATATTTCTGAGATGAAAGAAAGCAATCCTAGTAATACTGTCTCTACATGAGCTTCAAATGAAAGACTGGAGTCAATAATCACACCAAGGTCTTGTACTACTGCACATGATGAAACAGAAAGGCCATTCAGAGTTATTATGCAATCAGAAAGTGAGATGGTAAATTAAATGCAATTAAAAACAGAAAACAGTAATTTGTAAATTTACTTTGACTTGCATTCAAACAAAAACGGTATTAAGACAAGGTATTTCATGTTTTGCCTAATCAACATCATTGTTTTTTGAAGAAATACATTTATTCTAAAACTGATGCCTGTAACACGTTCCAGAAAAAGGTAGGACAGGCAATTTAGAACTAATAACGATGTGAAAAGTTGAAATAACAAGGTGAGACAGATGAGGCACCCGTGTTAAAATATATATAAGGAGCCTCAGAGAAAGGCCTAGTCCTTTAAGAGCAAGGATGGGTCAAGGCTCACCAATTTGTCAACAGATGAGTCAATGAATAAACCAGAACTTTGAAAACAACACACTCCAAACACTAATCGATAGGATTTGGGGCATTTCACCTTCCACAGTGCACACTATAATTATAATTATACAATATAATTAAATGAATGTGCATGATCTCCGAGCCCTCAGACATCACTGTCTTAAAAACTGCAACATGTCTGTAATAGAGATACTTCAGTAAAACTTTGCTGTTGCATCCACAGATGCAAGTTAAGGCTTGGTTATGTAAAGCCGAAGCCATACATCAACAATGTCCAGAAGCGCAACAGACATCACTAGGCTTGGTCTCATCCGAGATGAACAGTAACACAGTGTGTGCGACGAGTCAACGTTCTGTTCAAACAGTTTTTGGACAAAACATTGTGTTTTTCAGGCTAAATAGGAAAAGGACTATCAAAGCTGTTATCAAAGCTGTTATCAGTGTTGGGTGATGACACTGACATGTCTCCAATTAAGAATGTGTGGCACATAGTGAAGCGCAAAATACGGCAATGAAAGCCCTGTACAGTTGCGCAACTGAAGACCTGTTTGATTCCCGCCTCCACCCTGTGTGCACGAAGTTTGCAAGTTCGCCCTGTACTTCGGGGGTTTTCTCCGGGTACTCCGGTTTCCTCCCCCAGTCCAAAGACATGTGTTGTAGATGGTGATTGGCATTTCCAAATCGTCCGTAGCGTGTGCATGGATGTCTGAGCGAGTGTGCACAATTGCGCCCTGTGATGGGCTGGCCCCCTGTCCATGGTGTCCCCCGCCTCGTGCCCCAAGTTCCCTGGTATAGACGCCAGGCTTCCCCGTTACCCTGCGTAGGATAAGTGGTATAGAAAACGGATGGATCGATGCTCACTTGCCAGTCAATCATCTTTCCATTTATTGCACTTTTAAATACTCTGGACATTAATAGTGTGACGTACATTTTTTAAACACTTTTAAATACTTTAGCAAACAATCAAGCATGGATTTCAAGCATGAAATTAGTTTGGTTGCTCTGCTCAGTAACTTGCAAAATAGTCTTAAAAAACTACAAGAAAATTAATCTTGATCATATCGTGGATTGTGATGCAGCATGAAAAAATATTATATTTTTGCCCAATCACCCACCCTTATATCAAGTGATTGACAGGCTTCAGGTGGAAGAATGCCAACAAGGGGACCAGGATGGCCAGTGATAAATATTCCCATCAAGCAGATAGAGTGGTATATTCTGCACAGCTCATCATTTGTTAACTTGTATAATTTTATGGAGTGTCTGAGTGAACCATTTGAGGTGCTGAACAATAGAAATTTCCATATGTAACTAAAACCGTTTTAGTGATGTCGGCTGTGTGCACTTCCTGCAAAACCCTGCAACAAAAATTCTGTCCCATAGTATTTGATTGACAGACATACCCCATTGAAAATGAAAATGCAAATGCAATGAGAAAGTGCAGTAGCAAATACAACCCCTGGCAAAAATTATGGAATCACCACACTTAGAGGATGTTCACCCAGCCTTTTTACTTTATAGCAAACAAACAAAATCACAGGTATGACACAAAAAAGGTTTTGTTCAATAGCTTAACATTCTGGTTTGTGAAATATACATTTTTTTTTATTAATGGCATGTCTTTTTCCAAATCAAGCAGAGGAAAAAATTATGGAATCACTCAATGTTGAGGAAAAAATTATGGAATCAATAGCTTAACATTCTGGTTTGTGAAATATCAGCATTATCAGCATTCAGGGCCCCCCTCAAAACTCGGTAGCCCAAAAGATTGCCTTCCTTGCCTGTCCTGTAGCTACACCACTGTGAACTGTGTATTTCTCAGTGTAGCGAATGGATATTTGTAGACCAGTGATGTTGAAACAAACTTTTTCACTAAATGGAAATGGAGGTCACCACACAGTATATCGCATCATTTACAAAACCAAAATGGCTGCTTTAAATCTGTGGTGTAGCACCATTCATGTTGACCATTTCGCTTGCATAAATGATTGTTGTTTAAGGGCCATCTTTGAATCATTTATTTTTTGTTTGTGGTGAACAACAGTGACTTTATTCAGACAAATTCAGATGCTAATTAGAAAATGCTCTTCAAACTTATATAACCCCTGGCAAAAATTATGGAATCACCACACTTAGAGAATGTTAACCCAGCTTTTTTACTTTATAGCAAACAAACAAATCACAGATATCACACAAAAAAGGTTTTGTTCAATAGCTTAACATTCTGGTTTGTGAAATATACATAAAAAAAATTCAAGGACATTTATTTTTTTTTTTATTAATGGCATGTCTTATGGGGGCAGTCGTGGCCTAATGGTTAGAGACTCGGACTTGCAACCCGAAGGTGAACCTGAAGGTTGTGGGTTTGAGTCTCAGGTCCGGCAGGGATTGTAGGTGGGGGATTGAATGACCAGCGCTCTCTCCCACCCTCAATACCACGACTGAGGTGAGACCCTTGAGCAAGGCACCGAACCCCCTACTGCTCCCCGGGCGCTGCAGCAAAAAAGGCTGCCCACTGCTCCGGGTGTGTGTTCACGGTGTGTGTGTTCACTACTGTGTGTGTGCACTTGGATGGGTTAAATGCAGAGCACAAATTCCTAGTATGGGTCACCATACTTGGCCACAAGTCACTTCACTATCACTATCACTTTTTCCAAATCAAGTAGAGGAAAAAATTATGGAATCACTCAATGTTGAGGAAAAAATTATGGAATCATCAACAAAAAAAAAAAAACACAATTAATACTTTGTTGCTCCTCCTCTGGCTTTTATTCTTTGAGGCATAGACCTCACTAATGAAAAACAATATTCCCCTTCAATCTGGTTCCAACTTTCTCGAATAGCAGTTGACAGATCAGCTTTGCAGGGTGGAGCCTTAACATGGACCAGTTTTTTTACTTTCCACCATAAATTTTCAATTGGATTGAGATCCAGACTCTTTGCTGGCCATATCATTGAGTTGATATGCCTTTCCTGAAAAAAAGCTTTAAAACTGTTTGCTCTGTGGCAAGATGCATCGTCATCCTGAAAAATTATTTCATCATCACCAAACCTATTTTCTATGGATGGAATGAGAAAATGTCCAAAATGTCACTGTACAACTGTGCATTGACTGCTGAGGTAATGACTGCCATCTCCCCTGGTCCTTTACCTGACATGCAACCCAATATCATAAAGAAGTTGGGAAATTTGATTGGTTCAGGCAGTCATCTTTATATGTTTTGTTAGAACGGCACCAGACAAAAGTTCCAGCATCATCTCCTTGGCCAATGCAGATTCATGATTCATCACTGAATTTCACTTTCATCCAATCATCCACACTCCATGACTGCTTCTCCTTAGCCCACTGTAACCTTGTTTTCTTCTGTTTTGGTGTTAGTGCTGGTTTTCTTTTGGCTTTTCTATATGTGAATCCCATTTCATTCAGCCGGTTTCTTACAGTTCTGTCACAAACATTGACTCCTGTTTCCGCCCACTTGTTTTTCATTTGTTTTGTTGTGCATTTTCTATTTTCAAGGCATAGTGCTTTGAGTTTTCTATCCTGATGCTTTGACATCCTCCTTAGTCTGCCTGTATATCTACCTTTCATAACCTTCCCATTAAGTTAATACTTGCAACAAATTTTAGACACAGCTGACTGGGAGCAACCAACTTCTTTGGCCAAACTCCATGTTGAAATTCCTTGTTGAAGGAGTTTTATAATCCTTTCCATTGTTTCATCTGACAACTCTCTCATTGGAGCCATGTTTCCTTTCAATTAGCCAAATCCAACAGCCCATTAAAGTGTGTAAGCACTCCCTTTTAATTGCTGACTTATTAGCATTTTTAGACTTGTCCCAGTATTTGTTTTAGAAATGGAAATTAAAAATTGATTCCATAATTTTTTCCTCTACTTGATTTGGAAAAAGACATGCCATTAATAAAAAAAAAATGTCCTTGAATTTTTTTTATGTATATTTCACAAACCAGAATGTTAAGCTATTGAACAAAACCTTTTTTGTGTGATATCTGTGATTTGTTTGTTTGCTATAAAGTAAAAAAGCTGGGTGAACATTCTCTAAGTGTGGTGATTCCATAATTTTTGCCAGGGGTTATATAAGTTTGAAGAGCATTTTCTAATTAGCATCTGAATTTGTCTGAATAAAGTCACTGTTGTTCACCACAAACAAAAAATAAATGATTCAAAGATGGCCCTTAAACAACAATCATTTATGCAAGCGAAATGGTCAACATGAATGGTGCTACACCACAGATTTAAAGCAGCCATTTTGGTTTTGTAAATGATGCGATATACTGTGTGGTGACCTCCATTTCCATTTAGTGAAAAAGTTTGTTTCAACATCACTGGTCTACAAATATCCATTTGCTACACTGAGAAATACACAGTTCACAGTGGTGTAGCTACAGGACAGGCAAGGAAGGCAATCATTTGGGCCACCGAGTTTTGAGGGGGGCCCTGAATGCTGATAAGAAGTCCATGAAAATGTCAGATCTCAAAGTGAAAAACTCCCCCAAAACCTCATATGGGTAATTAACAACTCCAGGAACCTCTCTAAACGGGCCCCCATCATGCTAGCATGTGGAGGTTGCACAAGTTTATTTTGAATTGTCACGCTTCTGAAAATGACAAGAATAGGAAAAGAGAAAGCAGAACTGTGGTAAGTGGTAGAGATAATCTAATAACACAAAAACTAAGGATGACAACTGTAGGCTAAACCAAAAAGGCTAGCCCATCATCATTTTGGCAAGCAAGCAGCTAACTAGGAGTTGGTGCTTGGTTTGGATGACATAATGCTAATTATTTAGCTAGCATGCTTGGTAGAATTTGTAGATTGTCTCGATGGCTTAGTTAACATATACTGTATATAGAGTATAAGAGCCAACACTTTACCCAGGGTGTTCTGTTGTAGCCTATATGTAACAGTGGTTTATCTAGTTTGAAACCTTGATCTAGCACTACATCTAGCATGCAGAATATAATGCCTACACTTTCAGTCATTGTACTGAAGTGTAATATCCAAATCCAAAGTCAATGACTGTCTGAAGTCTGGAGCCCATAGACATTAGATGTCTTCCCTGGGTTTCTTCCCTGGTCATGCTCTGCCAGGCCTTTACTGAAGCTGTCTTCACTTCCTGCTTGTTCTCAAGGCATTTACCTTCAGGTCAGGGGATTGACTTGACCATTGCAGAACATTCCACTTCTTTGCCTTAAAAACATCTTGGGTTACTTTTGAAGTATGCTTCGGGTCATTGTCCATATGAAGCATCGTTCAATAAGTTCTGAATCATTTGGATGATGAATTGATCCTGCTGCTTTTGTCAGCAGTGACATTATCAGTAAATAAAACTGAACAAGTTCCAAAGGCAGCTATACACGCCCACGCTACAAGATGAGGTGGTATGCTTCAGATCATTAGCAGTTACAGTCAGGTCCATAAATATTGGGACAGTGACAGTTTTGGTAATTTTGCCTCTGTACACCACCACAGTGGATTTGAAATGAAGCAGTCAAGATGTGACTGAAGCGTAGACTTTCAGCTTTAATTCAAGGGGTTTAACAAAAATATTGCATTAACCGTTTAGGAATTACAGCCATTTTTTACAGAGTTCCTCCATTTTCACAGGCTCAAAAGTAATGGGACAAACTAATATAATCATAAATATTAGGATTATTTTTATTACTTGGAGGTAAATCCTTTGCAGTCAATGACTACCTGAAGTCTGGACCCCATGGACATCACCAAATGCTGAGTTTCCTCCCTTGAGATGATTTGCCAGGTCTTTACTGCAGCCATCTTCAGTTGCTGCTTGTTTGTGGGTCATTCTGCCTTCAGATTTGTCTTCAGTAAGTGAAAAGCAGCTCAGTTGGGTTGAGGTCAGGTGACTGACTCGGCCATTTAAGAATATTTAATTTCCAAGCTCTTGGGCTGCTTTCACAGTATGTTTTGGGTTGTTATCCATCTGTACTGTGAAGCGCTGTCCTATCAGTATTTGACTGAATCTGAGCAGAAAGTATAGCTCTGTACACTTCAGAATTCATCCTGCTACTTCCATCAGCAGTCACATTATCAATAAACCCCAGTGACCCAGTTCCATTGGCAGCCAAACATGCCCATGCCATAACACTGCCTCCACATGTTTGACGGATGATGTGGTATGCTTTGGATCATGAGCCCTTCCTTTCCTTCTCCATACTTTTCTCTTCTCATCATTCTGGTACAAGTTAATCTTGCATCAGAACTGGTCAGGCTTTTTTTTTTAGAGGTTTTTTAGCAAAGTCTAATCTGGCCTTTTTGTTCTTGAGTGTTACCAGCGGTTTGCATCTTGAGGTAAACCGTCTGTATTTACATTCATGAAGGTGGCTCTTGATTGTAGACTTTGACAATGATAGGCCTACCTCCTCCAGAGTGTTCCTGACTTGGCTAGATGTTGTGAAGGGGTTGTTCTTCACCAAGGAAAGAATTCTACGATCATCCACTTTAGTGGTTTTCTGTGGTCTCCCAGGCCTTTTGGTGTTGCTGAGCTCGCCAGTGCATTCCTTCTTTTTAAGAATGCACCAAATTGTTGATTTGGCCCTCCTAAAGTTTCTGCTATCTCTCTGATAGGTCTGTTTTGGTTTTTCAGCCTAATGATGGCCTCCTTCACTTGCATCAACACCTCTTTGGACGGCATATTGAGAGTTCCCATGAACAGCTACCAAATGCAAATTCAACACTTGGAATCAGCTCCAGACCTTTTATCTCCTTAATTTATCATGATATAAGGAGGAAACAGGCCACAGCTGGCCATGAAACTGCTTATCAGTCAATTGTCCCATTACTTTTGAGCCTGTGAAAATGGAGGAACTCCATTGGCTGTAAAAAATGGCTGTAATTCCTAAACGGTTAATGCAATATTTTTGTTAAACCCCTTGAATTAAAGCTGAAAGTCTACGCTTCAGTCACATCTTGACTGCTTCATTTCAAATCCACTGTGGTGGTGTACAGAGGCAAAATTACCAAAACTGTGTCACTGTCCCAATATTTACGGACCTGACTGTACTTCACTTCTCTATACTCTTCTCTTCCCATAATTCTGGTACAAGTTGATCTTTGTCTCTTCTGTCCATTGAATGTTGTTCCAGAACTGTAGGGGCTTTTTTAGATGTTTTGGCAAACTCTAATCTGGTCTTACTGTTTTTGAGGCTTACATTTTGTGGTAACCCCTCTGTATTTACTCTGGTGAAGCCTTCGCTTGATTGCTGACTTTGACACATATGCCTACCTCCTGGAGGGTGTTCTTGATCTAACTGACTGTTGTAAAGAGTTTTTTCTTCACTGCCACAGTCGCTAGAATCACCTCTGATAGTGCATATTGTGACTATACAGCACAGTGTGATTACCTTTACGATGTCATCAGGGTGATCTTGAGCAGAAGCAACGAAGAGTTCGTGTCCACTCATCACCCCTTCTGCCAGGAAATATTGCAGCAATGCATGTGAGTAACTGTCAGACTCATCCTCTTCTGCAAAACACACACACACAAAATAATAAATCTTATCTCGAAATGCATTTCCTTCAATACACCTAAATCTCTCACCTGGAAGTCACAGCTAGGCCTGTCACAACAACTACTATTGTTGGACGATATATTATCCCAGAAATAATTGCCATAAATGATGATATTGTCATTTTAAAACCATTTTATGCCACTGATATAATGATAATATAATAGCATAACAATGCAAGTATACCCTTTTAAAGAGGAATGAACTTTTATTCAAACATCGGAATTGGAAAGTCAAAACAAACACCAGTTTTTTAAATCGACATTCAACAAGAGGGCGCAACGAACATATACAAACCAAACAGCACCGTGCTATATTGTATACTGCAAAGAACAAACCTTGCTGTTAACAACGTGCATTTAGTTTTAAAATAAAGTGCATAAAATCATAAAATTATTTTAAAAAATAAATAAATAATAAAAAAAAAGGATTCAAACTAGGCTCTCAGGCCAGTGTTAATTTTCACACTGCTTTAGTCATAGTTTTTGTCTTCTGAAAAAAATAGCCTTTAAATTTAGTCAATATTTAGTACAGTACACAGCGACACGAAACGACATTCCTCCAGGACCATGGTGCTACACAAAAGAACACAGAACTACATGAGACTACACAATACTACATAAAGTGCACGTGCAAACATGTGCAAACAGCACAAGATAGTACTCTAACTACTAAAGCAGGACAACAGGAACAGTAAGAGACAGTGCAAAGGGAGTGGCATGATGTTCATTTGAGTGTGTGTGTGTTGTCAGTCCAGTCTCTGGGTACTGAAGAGTCTGAGGGCTTAGGGGAAAAAACTGTTACACAGTCGGGTCGTGAGGGCCCGAATGCTTCGGTAACATTTGCCAGACAGCAGGAGGGTGAAGAGTTTGTGTGAGGGGTGCGTGGGGTCATCCGCAATGCTGGTGGCTTTGTGGATGCAGCGTGTGGTGTAAATGTCTATGATAGAGGGAAAAGAGAAACCGATGATCTTCTCAGCTGTCATCACTATTTGCTGCAGGGTCTTGCAATCTGAGATGGTGCAATTTCCAAAACATGCAGCTGCTCAGGATGCTCTCTATAGTCCCTCTGTAGAATGTGGTGAGGATCGGGGTGGGAGATGGGCTTTTCTTAGCTTTCACAGAAAGTAGAGACGCTGCTGGGCTTTCTTGGTCACGGAGCTGGTGTTGCGGGACCGGGTGAGGTTCTTCGCCAAGGAATTTGGTGCTCTTGACGATCTCCACAGAGGAGCCATTGATGTTCAGCGGAGAGTGGTGGCACAGTGCTCTCCTGAAGTCAGCAGCCTTTTGTTTTGTCCACATTCAGAGACAGGTTGTTGGTTCCGCACCAGTCCGTTAGCAGCTGCACCTCCTCTCTGTATGCTGACTCGTCGTTCTTGCTGATGAGACCCACCGCGGTCGTGTCATCGGCGAACTTGATGATGTGATTCGAGCTGTGCATTGCTACACAGTCGTGAGTCAGCAGAGTGAACAGCAGTGGACTGACCACACAGCCCTGGGGGCCCCAGTGCTCAGTGTGGTGGTGTTGGAGATGCTGCTCCCGATCCAGAGTGACTGAGGTTTACAGTTAATAAAAAAATAGTTTACAGATAACACCCCAAGTTCAGTGCGTTTATTGACCTGCACTCGTCTCACACTGCTGTGTATTTGCACTTTATGTAGTCTTACATGCTCTTCTATGTTGCACCATGGTCCTGGAGAAACATTTAATTCCAATGTATACAAGATATAGAGGAATGACAAAAAGTCAGCTAGCTAAAGGCATCTTATGCTGCATTAACATGTGTTTGTGCAACAATGTAGATATGCTTTTTATGTTCTCAGGCATGGTCCTCCACATGCTAACTGCATCTACAGTGCTCTGTGTCAACCAGACTTCACTGGCAAATGCTAATTGGTTGCTGGAGAGGTGTGTGCTGTTGCCCAGAAATATTTAACTTTCTTCTGCAAGTTTGATCAAGGCTTGCAAAATAAAATTTTTTCCAAATACAATAAAATGTTCCCTCATCATATGTATTACTTAACGTTTTCTACAGTCTGGAGATGTGATCATGGTCCCTAACACCTTTTTGAAAGTGTAGGCTATATAAAAAAAACATAATAGCTCACAACAGAAACTGATAAAAACCCTTTTTAAAAATCTCAGCTTTGAGAGAGCCACACTGTTAGTTTTCTCAGGCTGTTTTGAATAAAATGTCTCATCTATGATAAAATGGACATGTACAGCTATAAATGAACAGAATAAGCAAATAGATTTATTTAGATTTACAGTTGATTTATTTATAGAAAACTGCAATCGTGATATCGTGATATTGTGACATGTGCAAGTGCGAGGCTTTATATTGCCTTCAGCTCTCTCACACATGTTTTCCTTCTAAGGGACTCCCAGTAGACAATGTAGAAGATGTAAACCACAGCAACTCAATAAAAAATTCCATCTATCACTTGATGGGACCATCTTATTGCAGGGAAACAGGTTCCTGGCTCCCACAGACTCACAATTATGAACAATTATATAAACAATGATAAACAATTTTAATGATTTAGGTTAATGGGAAGAAAACATGTGTGTGCTCTACTATTCAAACATTTGTCATTATTAAAACCTTATGACGCATTTTGACTATATTGAGTATATACTGGTCCTGATATCCACTCATGCTGTCTGATTTGTGAGAATTTTGCCAATGCAAAATCAGTCCAAGATGCAAAAGAGGACTCAGATTCTTTGGTCTAACTAATAAAGAGTGAAATTCAAGTACTTTGTGTTCAGGTGTGGAACCTTTTAAAGTACCTTTCCTTTTCACAGTTTATGCACTTAAAGCCATTTTCAAGATATGATAAAAGGTGTTTTCACTGGGAAAGCTTAGTAGTATATGTCGAGGAAAAGGTGTGATTTTTCTAACAGAAACCCATCATCGCAATACAGGCAATCCTGTATAAGTATGTGTTGGGAAAGCGACACATGCACTTGCCAAAAATACGGACAGCCCCAGGTTAGGATTTGTTCTCGAGCCATGCTGTTGAGAAGCGCTAGTTGACCCAGAATTATTCTAGGAGAACAAGGATTTGTTTTTGATGGACACTTTAAAGCACTTGTTTCATAGAGACTGTGAGGTGTATGAGTGAGATCTTACCAATAAGCAGCAGGCTTCCCACTGCCAGTCCTCCTCCTAATGAAATAAGAAACGTCAAGACAAGTCATTATATCTAGAAGAATCAGTAAAATAATAAGAAAAGATATCGTTTAACACTTTTTAAATAAAAATATAGGTTACCTCTTCTCTATCAACTTACAGTCCAGTTATTTATGCTAACTGTATACGGACGTAGATTTTCAATATATTCCGCTTTTGATCCTGTCCCAATGGCAGCAGCTATCGTCCCACAGCAGGGTTTTATTACATTAAACTTTATGTGCCGTGTTTTAAATGTGACTTTCACAGTCGCTGTGCGGAACCGTTAATGTGAAGCCGACTCACCGAGAGCGCAGTCCAGTGACGGTACACCGGTAGAGATGATGAGCTGCCCGGTATGAACGGACGGTTTAGTACCAGGAATCTGAATCAATTTACTGCGCGATTTTTTCTGAAAACTGGTAGCGCTTCCCGATAAACGAATCCCTTTAGTCGCGCTCTCCATGGGCGCCGCCATGCCTGATAGAGGAAAACAGATGACGTATAATGGCGCCGCCAATCAGAGCATTACGTTCGCGAGTTCAAAGGTCATAGCAGACGGACATGAATAAAATATTCCAGCTATAACTAAAAAGGTAAGGTTATTATACGAATACTGCTTCTAATGTGTACATTCGTGTTTTAAAGGGCGTGAATAAGTGTAACTTTATATAAATATATAAATAAAGATATAGAAAGTGTTGTAGGAGGAGATGTTGGCGGTGTGTGCAGGAGCTCAGTTCTTTTTCGCTTCGAAACGAAAACAAGAAAACAGGTTTTATTTTATTTTATTTCTGTTTGTCTTGGTACATACTGAAATGGGAAATTAGTTCTTTTTTCCCCCGTAAATTCATTTTAAAAATAAAGTTTTGACTTTATTAAAAAAAAAAATTAAAGAACACTTTCGCATTCTTCTCAGTACGGTTCCTGTGTTTCCGGTTCATTCACCACAATCATAACTGCGGTGTTTACACTCGGGGTCTGCAGGAGGTTTCAAAGATAAATGCCAGTGACATTCAGTCTGTCGATTTTTGTTTACTATGATAAGAGTGTTAGTAGCTTACTAATTGATTAATAATAATAATAATAATAATAATAATACAGGAGACTACATATATTTACATAAAGTGCACAGTGTAAAAATGTGCAGACAGCAAAAGACAGTACAAAACTACCAAAACAAGACAATAGGCACAATAAGTTACAGTGCAGCGCCGACTAGCACACAGTTCTAGTAGAAGTTGAATCAGACGACAGTAGTGCAAAAGAGTAACAATACAAGTAGCTGTAAATGTAAACATAAGGAGTAGCAGCCAGGTAGAGAGTATAAAGATAATATACAGTATATAATAAACATTTGTAGCAGCAGAAATTGAATACGGAGATGTGTAAAAAATTGCAAAGAGGATGGGGTGATGTTCAGTTGAGTGTGTGTGTGTTTTCAGTCCAGTCTCTAAGTGTTGAGGTGTCTGATGGCTTGGGGGAAGAAACTGTTGCACAGTCTGGCTGTGAGAGTGAAGAGTTTGTGTGAGGGGGTGCGGCTCTGCGGATGCAGCGTGAGGAGTAAGTGTCTGGTGATGGAGGGTAGAGAGACCCTGATGATCTTCTCAGCTGTCCACACTATATGCTGCAGGGTCTCGCGATCCGAGATGGTGCAATTCCCAAACCAGGCAGTGATGCAGCTGCACAGGATACTCTCGATAGTCCCTATGTAGAACATGGTGAGGAGATGGGGGGTGGGAGATGGGCTTTCCTCAGCCTTCGCAGAAAGTAGAGACGCTGCTGGGCTTTTTTTTTTATGGAGCTGGTGTTGAGGGACCATGTGAGGTTCTCTGCCAGGTGAACACCAAGAAATTTGGTGCTCTTGACGATCTCCATGGAGGAGCCGCCAATAGAGAGTGGTCGCGCCGTGCTCTCCTGAAGTCAACAGCCATCTCTTTAGTTTTGTCCACGTTCAGAGACAGGTTGTTGGCTCTGCACCAGTCCGTTAGCCGCTGCACCTCCTCTCTGTATACTGACTCGTCATTCTTGCTGATGAGACCCACCGCGGTCGTGTCATCGGCGAACTTGATGATGTGATTCGAGCTGTGCGTTGCTACACAGTCATGAGTCAGCAGAGTGAACAGCAATGGACTGAGCACACAGCCCTGGGGGGCCCCAGTGCTCAGTGTGGTGGTGTTGGAGATGCTGTTCCCGATCCGGACTGACTGAGGTCTCCCGGTCAGGAAGTCCAGGATCCAGTTGCAGAGGGAGGTGTTCAGTCCCAGCAGGTTCAGCAGGTTCAGCTTTCCAATCAGGTGCTGAGGAATGATTGTGGTGAATGCTGAACTAAAGTCTATGAACAACATTCGAACATATGTGTCTTTTTTGTCCAGGTGGGTGAGGGCCAGATGGAGGGTGGTGGTGATGGCGTCATCCGTTGAGCGGTTGGGACAGTATGCGAATTGCAGGGAGTCCAGTGAGGGGGGCAGCAGGGTCTTGATGTGCCTCTTGGCGAGCCTCTCAAAGCACTTTCTGATGATGGGTGTGAGTTCAACGGGACGGTAGTCGTTGAGGCAGGACACTGGAAACTTTTAACACAGGGACGATGGTGGTGGCCTTGAAGCACATTGGAATGACGGCGCTCCTCAGGGAGGTGTTGAAGATGTCCGTGTAAGCATCCACAAGCTGGTCTGCACATCCTCTGAGCACTCTGCCAGGAATGTCATTGGGACACTGGTCATTGGGAGGAGGGGTGGTCTTCCTCGCCATCGCGTCATTCTGCACCTCAAACCAAGCGTAGAAGTTGTACCCAGCACGAGTAAGCTTTTTTGTACCCACCGATACCAAGTCCAATACTGTTTGCTGGGTCTTCATATGAGCTCCAGGCAACTCCAGCATTTAGTTATCAGTTACAGTGTTGTGAAAAAGAATTTGCCCCTTTCTTTTTTGGCATAGTTCTCATACTTAATTGTTTTAGATCTTCAAACAAAATTTAATATAAGACAAAACACTAATTAATTTATAGGAAAAATGTTTTCCAATACCAGCTGGCCCTGTGTGAAAAAGTAATTGTCCCCTAAGTTACTTAATCAAACAATTAGCCAAATTTAATTGATAATTGGGTTCAGTTAGATGAGACACACCCAGGTTTGATTACTGCAAGCCCTTTTGAATGAAAACATCAATTAAATAGAATCTATCTTGCAGTGTGAAACAAGCAAAAAGGTTTCAACATGCAGCACGCTATGCCATGATCAAAAGAAATTCTGCAAGAATTGAGAAAGAAAGTTATTTAAATATTTCCATCAGGAAAGGGTTACAAAGACACTTCTAAGGCTCTGGGACTCCAGCAACCGCAGCGAGAGCCATTATCTCCAAATGGAGAAAACTTGGAACAGTGGTTAATCTTCCCAGAAGAGATCCTGTACATACTTTGTAAGCTCTTTGTGGACCATGGCTTCAGCAGTCAGACGAAGCCAAGAAGAAAATCCTAGAGAAACAGCTGTATATCTTTAACATCTTTATTTGGGGTTAATCAGAATAATTTCAGTGATGACAGCTGTATGATAATTACTTTTGAACATGAGACTGAATGTGATCAGTTCATTATGAACACAACCACACCCCCAATTATAAAAGGGTGTGCACACTTATGCATCCAGGTTATTGTAACTTTTTTATTTTTCCTAATTTTCCCTACAATGTTTCTGATTGTTTTTTACTTAATTTTTATACAATGTAATTTCAAAGGTTCTGGAAAAAGATGGAAAAAGTTCTGAAATTATTTATCTTGGTTTCATTTTTTTTATCACAAAAACCTGCCATTTTAACAGGGGTGTTTAGACTTTTTTAATCCTTTGTAAACCAAGGCAGCTAACACTAGCTATATTTCATATCAATTTACTATTGACTGTATGACCTTAGCTAAGGCTTGAATCAAGTTAGCCAGTCTCTCCTTTTTAAACGAACTCCACTGACAGAACGAGCGGAGCAAAAAAGCGCACTTCTCCATTCATTTGGGTAACATACTGCAGGTGTCAGAGCTAAATGAAAATCATAGAACACAGCAGAGATTTGTTCCTCAGATGGTGACCAAATAAAGACTTCAAAACTGCAACATGGGAGTCAATAGACCATGTTGTCCACCATGTTGTCCTCTGAGAGTCATTCATTTTGAGGGGCTTGATTTGAGGTTTTGTTACAAGGGAAGAAAATAGTGAAAGGAGGAAGAGGATTGAATATTGTTGTGATAGGAGATTCAGTTCTAGCAACTGGAGACTCAGGAGGATATCTTTCTCATCTCATTTTCCATGGAGTTTGGTGTGCAGTAGATGACAATAAGGTTAGTGTGTATAATAATAATGTGGAATTTAATGGATGGATATGAAAAAGAGCAGTGTGGCATTTCTGGGATAGAAGCAGACCTCTGCCTCTACCTCCACCAGTCTCTTGTTGAGATGCAAGAATGCAAACAGCTACAGTTACTGTGTTTTCTTGAGTTATCCATGTTTCTGTCAGGGCCTGGAAGTACATGAAGAGACTCCAAGGCTGAAATTAAGTCAGTTTTGTAGACAACACATTCAGGAAGTTTAGAGCCCAGCTGTGACCACTGTCTAAGACTGAGTGACAAAAATGTAGCTGAGTCTGTAGCAGACAATCTTTAGATAAATTAGAGGTTTCAGGGGGAGCTGGGTGACTAAAACTCAGATGTGTGTGAACTGTATAGCACTATATAACTCAGCCTGCTTTACATTTTAATAGTGTAGAACAACAGAAAGAGTTAAATTTCATATTTAACCTGTAATCAATCAATTTATTACACTTTAAGATCTAGTACTTGCTCAAGGCTTGCTCAATGTATGCAGAGTCAACAAAAAGAAATGTGGCAAAGCAGGCTTCTTTTTTATGCACCTAAAAAAACAGTGATTTACCATTTGAGATCAGGCAGGCAGTATACAAGTTTATAAGTAAGGTTTTATAAAGTCTGATTTTTATTATTTCTTATTTATATTGTTTTACAAACCTGTTCAAGCCTAGTTTTTTAGCTGATCATAGTATGTCCCTACTTAAAGAGTGACTTACATTTATCTTTGTAAGCACTGGGATTTGAACTCATAACTTTGCAATCAGCAGTCCAATGTCATAATCACTGAACCACGTTTTCCCCTATTGGAGTCTTATGATTTCTTTGATTGTCTTTTGCCATATCATTGTGAAGACCTTTGAGCTACATTTCATGTGTGAAAGATGTTATACTGTGTGTAATGTGAGAGTGTGTCTAATGTGAGACTGTTCTACAGTAGTGGTTGATGTTACAGGGTATTCAATTCAATTCAATTCAATTTTATTTGTATAGCGCTTTTAACAATGGACATTGTCACAAAGCAGCTTTACAGAAATAAATGGATTCACAAAAATATATTGTAAATATTTAAATTTATCACTGTGAATTTATCCCTAATGAGCAAGCCAGTGGCGACGGTGGCAAGGAAAAACTCCCCGAGATGATATGAGGAAGAAACCTTGAGAGGAACCAGGCTCAAAAGGGAACCCATCCTCATCTGGGTGCAACGGGTAGTGCAATTATAAATAAATCCCTTCTATTGTGTACTATATGGACAAATAGTGCAATTGTGCAACCAATAAATTCATCACAGTATTTGCAAGAGGTCCGGCTGGTTAAAATCTATCCACTGTCCACTGATGGAGTCCTGAGTACGAAGCTGCTCGTGGCAACTGCAGCCCCAAAGCCACTACAGCTATCGCAGTCCCAAGCCATTACAGTACAGCTCCCCATATGTGATCCCCAAGCCATCTCCACAGCCCCCAGGTGGCACCATCCCCAGCAATCCAAACAGTTCTTCAGGCAGTCCATATGGGGCCACCCCCAGCAGCAGCGAGCGAACTCAACCGATGAGAACTCCAACCAGAAGTAGGGCATCAGGATGGGTCAGGCAGCGAGGAGGAGCAGAAGGGGTCAGGATCACTGGCATCACTGGCATCTCAGAAGTAGCATGTGTAGCTCGACAGAGAGTGAGGGAGAGAGAGAGATGGAGAGAAAGGAAGAGATTGTTAGGTGAGCTTTTGTCCTCTAATGGTTAAGCACGATGTACTTTGCATGCAGAGTGCAAGCAGGGACTCCGGCAAGACTAGCTATGACAGCATAACTGAAAGGGAGAGCCAGAAGCTAACACAGACATGAGGGCACCCTGGGACATAAGGCAGCCAGCCACTCCACCGTCGACAAACCTGAGTGAACGTGTGAGAGTGGGGGGGCGACAGCATCCAAACATCCCATTTCACCACAACACTCTATGCCTGTGAAACCCTCCAGACCTGCCCCTGTACCTAAGAAAACTATTCACAAAAGGCTTGACTAAACAAATATGTTTTCAGCCTAGACTTAAACACTGAGACTGTGTCTGAGCCCCGAACACTAAGTGGAAGGCTGTTCCATAACTGTGGGGCTTTGTATGAGAAAGCTCTACCCCCAGCTGTAGCCCGCATTATTCGAGGTACCAACAAATAGCCTGCATCTTTTGATCTGAGTAGGCGTGACGGATCATAAAAGACCAAAAGTTCGCTCAGGTACTGTGGCGCGAGACCATTTAGTGCTTTATAGGTCAATAGTAGTATTTTATAATCAATACGAAATTTGATTGGGAGCCAATGCAGTGTGGATAAGATAGGCGTGATGTGGTCATATCTTCTGGTTCTAGTAAGGACTCTCGCTGCTGCATTCTGGACTAACTGGAGCTTGTTTATGCTCCTACTGGAACATCCAGACAGCAAGGCATTACAATAATCCAACCTAGAGGTAACAAAAGCATGAACTAATTTTTCTGCATAGTGTAGTGACAATATATTTCTTATTTTAGCAATATTTCTGAGATGAAAGAAAGCAATCCTAGTTATATTATCTACATGAGCTTCAAAAGAAAGACTAGAGTCGATAATCACACCAAGGTCTTTTACTGCTGCACATGATGAAACAGAAAGGTCATCCAGAGTTATTATGTAATCAGAAAGCTTACTTCTAGCTGCATGTGGTCCTAGTACAAGTACTTCTGTCTTGTCAGAATTAAGTAAGAGAAAGTTAATAAGCATCCAGTTTCTAATGTCTTTTACACATTCCTCAACTTTATTAAGCTGGTGTCTGTCATCTGGCTTGCTACAGGTGTTTTGCAGGGGTGTGTGATGTCACAGCGTTTGTTCAGCAAGGTGTTGGGTTTTATCGGCTACACTGTTCAGTATGGCTGCATCGCTCACTGCACATTTGAGTACATTGGAGAGTTTGTCATGGTGAGTTCACTGAACATCAATTACATCTGTTTTCCTAACTCACAATACACATAAAGTTAAACATAATCACATAAACAACTCATACAGGCCTCCCAGCCAAGGTATACATAAAATTCCAAATAACCATTTTTGTTGCCATAAAAAAAACATATGTCTTAGTACAAGCAAAACAGTTTGTAATTCGTCACCTGCTATCTAAGTCATAGCCCTCCTAGAGCAGTACAGACTTTATACTCCCCACCAGACCCAATTTTATTCTGCTATGTCTGTAGCAAATGAATGACTGTGTCCTTAGCCACAGCGACCGTGGCTTAAGTAACTCGTAGCTGACCTACTTCAATCAGAAGATTGAGATTAGAGCTTCCTTTCTCCTCTGCAAGTTTTGAGTCAAATATGAGCCAAATGCCACAGCCCAAGAATGCTACTACCCGGATACTACGTAATACGGTAACAACATGACTTTGTGGTAAAGGTCTTGACAAGAATCATGGTGAATCAAATATTCGCATTATTGTGTATACTTTAGTAATAATAATTTGAAAAGGTGGTCTCTTGGTCCCAACTAACACACTGTCAGCTGATTTTGAGGTAAATAGGAAAAGAGCAAACACTCAGACTGACAGCAGACTGACATATGTAAATATATATGATTCGTATGGGATTGTCCTGGGTACTGCAGGCCTATATGGTGAATTTCTAAGTTTCTCTCCATACCGATTTTGTTAAAGTAATATGTGATGACTGCTCCTGACTATAATTTTTGTGCTTTGTAATGTGTGTATCAACAGAGCAAATAGGCATTAGATTTAAATAAACAAGTCTTATCATTAAATGAACAAGAACATTTAATAGCATCTGACTTCAGTGCCTTTCATGCAGCTTGTATTTGGTTTGCATTCAGATTTTAACCACATGCATTTACACTTGTAGTCAAATGTGTCTCTGTTCAGACTGAAGTACATTAGTTATATTGCATGCTAATATGCAAATTAGTTCATTACATTTTAAATCCAGCTTCTAGTGTTCCTTGTTTTTAGTTTTTTTATGAATAAATGGTTTCCAATTCAAAATTTGCGACTTTTTGTGATGCTAACATTTCATTTTGAACACAGCCAGTCAAACAAAGTGGGTCTTGTGGTAATGTTTGCGTGTGTGTGTTAATTCCACGTGCAGTGTTCAGGACCGTCAATGGAGCCAACCATCACCGATCACGACGTTGTTTTTTCAGAACGCCTCAGCAGACATTTGTATCGCATAGAGAAGTGAGTGTAGTTTGCTTGCTCAGAGTGGAGTCTGTGTGTGTGTGTGTGTGTGTGTGTGTGTGTTTTGCTATAAAATATATAGATGGCCTTAGACTGCTAACTAGTGAACTGTCAGTTTCCATAAGTATGTGTGTTTGAATTTTAAAATTTCAGAGGGGACATTGTGATTGCTAAGAGCCCATTTGACCCAAACATGAACATCTGTAAACGAGTTATTGGACTGGAAGGAGATAAAGTGTGCACCAGTGGACCATCGGATACATTTAAGACACACACTTTTGTAAGTATAAACTGTATCTGTGTCAATATGTACTGTGTTCTTGACTATGTAATACCTGGAAGTTTGTGTTGAACATGACTGTTTTGCACTCAACAGAATCAATCACAGCATGGGTCCTCACATCAACGGAGGTTTGGCTTTATACAGCAGTAAAGCACAGAAACCACCATACATCAATTCACATGTGTCTCCCTGTGAAATACATATACATATATATATATATATATATATATATATATATATATATATATATATATATATATATATATATATATATACACATATATAGTTCTGTGCAAAAGTCTTAGGCACATGGAAAGAAATGCTGTAGAGCTAAAATGCCTTCAAAAATAATGAAATTAAATGTTTCTACGTTAAAAAAAAATACTATAAAGAGCAGTAAACAGTAATAATATAATAATAATATAATATAATAATATATAATAAGTCAATATTTGGTGTGACGATCCTTCGCTTTAAAAAAAATAGTATTCTCAGGTGCAGTGTGTGCAGTTTTATAAGGAAATGAGCTGTAAGTGTTACTGAGCATCTTGCAGAAGCAGCCACAGTTCTTCTGGAGACTTTGACTGTCGACTCGCTTCTTATTTCTGCAGCGAAACCCAGCAGCCTTCATTATGTTTTTATCTGAAAAGTGTCTCTTATGGAATCTGCTGCTTTCTTTACTGACATACAAACATTTTCTGTAAAGTTTCATTTTGTGCTGGAAAACTAATGTTTGGAATATAAAATGTTTTTGTACTGAATCAATAATGTAGAAGTCAGAAAATAAACATCTATAACAAAGATTGTACTAAAAAAAAAAAGGGGGGGGGGGGGGGGGGGTGCCAAGACTTTTGCACAGTATTGTATATTTGGGGTGGAAATTTTGCTGAGACCTTGCAACCTTTCACACCATAACTCATTAGCTGTATTGGCCAGAGTGTTTAATTTTGTCACACACTAATGCACAGTGTTTTTTTCAGTATATGCTGCTGAACGGAGTCTGAATGGATCACACAAACAATGTGTCATTATAAAAGTACAATGATTCAAACTTATAATAATGTTGAATGTTTTAATCAATTGAAAATTGACTCAATTGGAACCTAATACACATATTCAGGCAATGCTTATTTTTTCTGTATTCGAAACTGTATGCAACTAAATCGTATCAAGAGACCTCAGTATTGTATTACATTTTAATTTTAATTAAGAGATGAAGATAGCTGATGTTTTATCCATATTAATGGTGCAGATTGGATGAGTATAACATTTTCTCATTTCATGACCATATGTGTGTCTGTGTGTATGTGTGTGTGTTAGGTACCAAGAGGTCATGTGTGGCTGGAAGGTGATAATTTGCAGAACTCTACAGACTCACGATGTTACGGCCCTGTTCCCTATGGACTCATACAAGGACGAGTGTGTTTAAAGGTATAACCCAGGACTGCAAATTGCACAACACTATATCAAAGTGACTGATATTATTTAGAGGTGCCAACGTGTAGGCTTTACCTATAGCATCTGTGATTTTTGACATCTTGCCAGGGTGATACAGGAGCAACCTGAAAACTATGATTTTCTGTTTTTTCAGCTAACCGAGCAAACAAACCTTAAATCACTTAAGTAAATTTTCTATGTGCACCATTCACATAATGCTGATGACCTGGGGGTAGTTCATGCTTCCGAGACAGGATTTCTCAATGGCGTACTGACTATCACATGTAAACGCAAACACTTGCCTTTAAACCCCAAAAATTCAGGGATAGAAAACAAGTGTATTTTGATATGAATTCAAAAGACTATTTAAACATGAAAAATAAAAAGGACTATGATATATGAATGAGAAGCATTGAAATAAATCTAATATGAGTCTATTGCTATATGGTATATTGCTAATATATTGCTGCAAGAATGGTCCTAGTAGTAATTATCACATCACTGCAAATTTGGTTTAATTTAACAATATGGCCTCCAACCACCTTATTTGGAATTGCATAAGATACTACTTCATGGTCATGAAATTGCAATGTGCGTGGCATGTAGGTTATTTAATCATGCTTTTAATTCATTATTTTGAGTTGTTAAATTATTAAAATAATGTTTCTGTTAATTCAATGCACTCTCCTGTAGGAAAAAAAAGCATATTGGTGGTTTAAAGGATAAGCTGACCATGGTCTCATCTGCTACACTGATATCCTCCGATAGCCTCATTTTCATGGACTTTAAAGGGGCGATATTATTAATGGATTAATAGTGCCATATTTGTGTACTGTATTTAATATTGGTCTCGAATGGCTTTCCATAGTTTTTCTGAGACATTGAGGTTACAACAAACTATCAGACACTTGGGCTTAATAGATCTGAATATTGAGGTGGGCAATTTCGTATTAAATCCTCACTACACATACTTAACTCAGCTCTGCATATGACCAAATAAGTTTAAAAGGACAACTGGGAACTGTAGCAATCATAAAAACTCTGTGGATTGGTGGATTTTTCTCCATTTACCTTTGCAGAAAGCAAGAGTGCTGCCCAAGTTGAAAGCATGTGAGATGAAAGGGGAAGGGGCGGGGCTTCCAGGCGGTGTCTGTTAATATTCGCGAGTGGCAAGTCTGGATATACAGTATAATTGTAGTAAATATCACTGGATATCATAGCAACAGAAAAGCGGTCGCCCTATCATCCAGAGATTGCAAGTTTGAATCCTCCGTGGCCGGGAGTCCAAGAAAGCAAAATTGGCCGTGATCTCAGGGAGAGAGGGTGACATACTCTCTCCCCTATCAATCAATCACAGCAACACTAGCCAACCATGGGCATCTGTGAGCTCATGCATGCAGATGTGGGTGGGTAGTGCTTTCCTCTGTGTGTGTTATGCCGCCCCCTGACATGGAATGAGCAGCAGTTCAAAAAGATGCGGTCACCTGGCTTCACATGTCTCAGAGGAAGCATGTGATAGCCATCGCCTTCCCTGGTTGGTAGCTGTCGGGTGATAGGGGAGACCTAACTGAAAGGTAGGAATTGGCCATGGCTAAAATTAGGGAGAAAATCAGGAAAAAAAAAAAAATCCATCACTGCTAGAAAAAATGTAGTTAAAGTAGAGATTTAACAGAGTGGTACGGTGATGCACGGGGTAGCATTACTGCCTCACAGGTTAATCACGACGTCAGATCTGTGCAGGGCTGGGCATGTTTTCATATGCTCTCTAATGTAAGCCAGTTAGCTTGCTATTGTTGAACAGCAAACAGTAGCAAGCTACCCTGCTAATGGTAGAAAGCTAGCTGAAGCACATGCTCTGGTGGAAGGCAATAGGTTCACTCTTTCATCTACAGTAGTTCTTGAGACTTGTGACAGTCACACTGTAAAATAATTTTCATACTAAACCACTCCCATTACCTTTTGGTACGGAGCATGCTGTTCTGGGGTGCAGCCTTGAATACTCCCTGAATGTGCACTGATTTGTGACTCTACCATCAGATTGTAACAATGCGGAGCACAACCCACATACATTAAAAAAAAAAAAAAAAATTAAAATGTTTTTCTTTAAGTTACTTGCAATAACGTTGTTCTACCAGTGTGGTCCCTAAATTATATTTTTAATTTAATGTTACATAGCTTGCTAGCAAATTTTCCTAGGTACTTTAGATAGCTACTGCTGTAGAGACAATGTTTAAGTTAAATAGTTGGTTAATGTTGGCACACTAATTTGTTTTGGTAGTTTGATTAGCCTAGCTAACATTATTTAGATTATATTGTACTTGTATTTTTTGCCAAGCAGTACATCAAACTAAACACAAAGTGAACAATATGAATGCCTGTATATTAAAATATTTGTATAGCCCATGACCTGCCATGCATATGAGTAAACAAAACATGGCAGTGGGTGGAGTTACAGTACTTCCTTCTCAGCAGTATTCATGCTTTTGTGTATTTATGTTGCAGCTGTGGCCTCCACACAGTGTCGGTGTGCTAAACGAGAGTCCTAATGCCGGCCGCATTTTGCGCACTGAATAACAGCAACTGCAATGATTTCTCCTTCACATGCTTTTAAAATAAACTTGTGTTCAGGACTGTGAGTGCATGTCTTCATTTTACTGACTATGTTAAATGATGACTTGATCTCAGGTGCCACGCTGTGCATGTTATGTGCCTGTTAGTTTTAGAGGTGGAGCAGACATGATCCATAAAACCACACAGCCTTATTTTATCATTATCATGTTAACAACTGAATTTCTTCATGCACAATATAATGCAATAGAAGGGATCACCATACCATATAGTGTATAATCAAAATCTTACTCAATTAAAAGTGGAAGTATGATACCAAAAATATACTGCAGTTAAAGTAAATAGGTATTTACATTTAAAAATACTCAAGTAGATAAAAGTAAAAGTAAAGGTTTTAACAAATAAGTGATGTGGCAATTAATTGGTGATCTACAGTTGAAACCAGATATTTACATACACTTCAGAAAAAACACAAACTTTTTTTTCTTTACTGTCAAACATTAAATCAGAGTAACCTTTTTCTGTTTTAGATCAAAAATATTAACATATTTTTTGCATTTGTTAAATGTCAGATTCGAGCGAGGGAGAATTTTTATGTATTTTTTTTTTTTAGCACTTTCATCAAAGTCAGAAGTATACATACACTTCCTTAGTATTTGGTAGAATTGCCCCAAACTGTTTCACTTGGGCCAAATGTTTCGGGTATCCTTCCACAAGCTTTCTACAATAGTTTGCTGGAATTTTGGCCCACTCCTCTTGACAGAACTGGTGTAACTGGGTCAGGTTTGTAGGCCTTTTTGCTCGCACTCGCCTTTTCAGTGCCGCCCACAAATTTTCTATGGGATTGAGATCAGGGCTTTGTGATGGCCTCTCCAATACCTTGACTGTGTTGTCCTTAAGCCACTTTGTAACTAATTTGGAGGTATGCTTGGGGTCATTGTCCATTTGGAAGACCCATTTGCGCCCAAGCTTTAACTTCCTGGCTGATGTCTTCAGATGTTGCTTCAATATATCCACATAATTTTCTTTTCTCATGATGCCATCTATTTTGTGAAGTGCACCAGTCCCTTCTGCAGGAAAGCAGCCCCACAACATTATACTACCACCCCCATACTTCACAGTTGGGATGGTGTTCTGAGGCTTCAAAGCTTCGCCCTTTTCCTCCAAATATACTGTTTATCATTATGGCCGAACAGTTCAATTTTTGTTTCGTCAGACCGCAGGACATGTCTCCAGAAATTAAGATTTTTTTCCCCATGTGCAGCTGCAAACTGTAGTCTGGCTTTTTTATGGTGGTTTTGAAGTAATGGCTTTCTCCTCCCAGAGTAACCTTTCAGCTCATGGTAGTACAGGACTCGTTTTACTGTGGATAATGACACTGTCTTACCAGTTTCAGCCAGCATCTTCACAAGGTCTTTTCCTTTTGTCCTGGGGTTGATTCGTATGATGGTTGTACATTCCCATGTTTTTTTTACTTGCGTATTATTGTCTGAACGGATGAACGTGGGACCTCCAGGCATCTGGAAATTGTACCTAAGGATGAGCCACACTTGTGGAGGTCCACAATTTTTTTCCTGATGTCTTGGTTGATTTCTCTTGATTTTCCCATGATGTCAAAGAAAGAGGCTCTGTGTTTGAGGTGTGCCTTTATACGCATCCACAGGTGTGCCACCAATTAACTCACATGGAATCAATTAACCTATCAGAAGCTTCTTAAGCTAAGAATGGAATCATCTGGAGTTTTCTTTTTGTTTAAAGACATAAACTTAGTGTATGTATACTTCTGACTTTGATGAAAGTGATAAAAAAAATACATACAAATTCTCCCTCGCTCGATTCTGACATTTAACAAATGCAAAAAATATGTTAATATTTATTGATCTAAAACAGAAAAAGTTTACTCTGATTTAATGTTTGACAGTAAAGAAAAAAAAGTTTTCTGAAGTGTATGTAAATATCTGGTTTCAACTGTAAGTCCTTACACAAAGATGAATTATTATGGATTCATTTTACGTTGATTTGAATTTGATTACATTGATATGAATTTGAGTAGAACCCCACATATAATTGGCACCTATAATTAAAAACAGAAGAATCAGTGATATCGCATTACTGACATAAAACAATTTTGACTCTTAGATTCAAGAGGCACCAAGAGGCAAACGTAAACATTTTATAATGAATTATCAAACCTGAATTACATTTAGACAGATCAGTGCCAAATAAAGGTGTAACAACTTCTAAACAAATCAGTAAGTAGCAAAACAATCCATCCTTATTGCAGGAATGACTATAATAACAGAATGAAGACCTTAAAAATGTATTAACACTGCACTAAACTAATTGTAGCTCCTTGTCATTTAAACGTGTGTACCGGGTGTCACAACGGAGAGGCTGAGACAGATGTAATCGCACTTCAAGCAGTTTAATAACCAAGGCAGACAGTACCAAAATGTGAGACAGGCTCAAAGTCAAAACAACAGGCAAGGTGTCAAGTGATTGGCAAACAGAACAACGTAGCAGAGACCAGAATACAAAAACCAGGAAGCAAAACATCATTAAAAAAAACAGGATAGTGATTCGAAAACTTCACACTGATTGAAGGTCTGTTTATGTAGGGTGTGAGCATAATTGGCATGTGTGTAACAGGTGTGTGTGTGATCAAAACTCGGGAGATGATGAACATGGAGCTTGAGTGTTGTGCTGGGGATTGTAGTGCATAGCGGCCATTTTTTGTATGCCGCAGAATGTTCTGGGAAGTTGAGTTTGAGGAAGGAGTCGAGCTGACAGAGACATCAAATCCCCCCATCCCCCACCCACCCCCTCATCGTCATGGGCCCAGGCATTCAGGGTGGCTGATATGGAATTCCCAGCACAGGTTGGGGTTGAGGATGTCATGTGCATGTATCCAGCATTGGAATGACTGTAACCCTCCCAATCGATAAGGTACTCTAATTTGTCGTTTTTGCGATGAGAATTGAGTATCATTTTGACTAGATATATAGGCTGGCCTTCAATTTCAAGGGGAGGTGTGTCAGTGGCTAGGGGTCCTGGTATCATGGGTTTCAAGTGGGTAACACGGAACGAAAGAGCTATGCAGCGGTGACGTGGCTGGTCTAGTTTTTATGTAACTTCATTTATTTGTTTCAGGATTTTTAAAGGGCCGATGCACCAGGGGCTTAATTTCTGGCAGGCTTGGGGTTGATGGAAGTCCTTGGTGGATAACCAGACTCTGTCCCTGGGTTGGTAGTGGGGGTTTTTCCTTGGTGCCAGTCAGCAGTTTCTTTATTGGACTGGGCTACGTTCCAAATGCTGATGGGTACTTTCCCACACTTGTTCTCTTCTTTGGAACCAGTCATCTACTCCTGGTGAATTGGTTGGATTGGTTGGGTTAGGGTTCCTGGGAAATAGTGGGGGCTGGTATCTGAGCACTGACTGAAAGGGAGTCAGCTGGGTGGCTGAGTGTAGTAATGAGTTTTGAGTTTTGTGCAAGGCAGAAACCAGGACCAATCCTCCTGGTTGTTAGCACAGAATGTTCTTAAGAAGCAGTCAATCTCCTGGTTGGCCCTCTCCACCTGTCCATTGGTCTTCTGGTGGTATCCAGACAGTTATGCCCAAACTCTAGAGGTGAATTGGGTGCCTCGGTAACTGACAATGTCCCCAGGAATCCCAAAATACCTGAATACATGGTCAAAGAGGATTTCAGCTGTGGCGAAAGCAGTGGGTAACCTGGGCAGAGAAATGAGGCGGAGTGACTTTGAGAACCGGTCGACAATGACCAGGATGGTGGTGTGACCTTGGGATTCCGGAAGATCAGAATTGAAGCAATGTGTGACCAGGGCCTCTGTAGTAAGGGTAGTGGCTCATAGCAGGTGGTAAGTACTTTGGGTCCCTGGTTGACCAGTGGCTATGAAGTTGTCTGCCCATTTCATGATTTGAGTTCGCAGATTGGTTGGTACAAATAGGTTTTTTTTTTTTTTCTTTTTTTTTTTTTTCTTTTTTTTTTTTTTTAACTTCCGGCGCCGGCACGAGCTGGCTGCTGGCTGCAGCAGCTCTTACACCTTTCGTCTTTCTTTCTAACTTTTACTTAGTTAAACTCTCTCTTTTTATGTTAATTTTTTTGTTTAATAGCTGCACTGCGTAATCCTACCACTTTTTTTTTGGTTTCACTTTGTTTTAGACACTTATTGATAATTACAATGTGCGTCGGGACCCGAGCGTCTATTGTTTACACTAGGGAACAGCTGATCGCGCTGCGGAGCGAGCGTGTGTCTATATCGGACAAACATGTGATTTGCTGCTTCGGAAGACTCGCCGAGGACGCCGAGCGGGAAGAAAACTCCGGGAGAAGAAGAGACGCTACAGACCTGTTCTCCCCTCCGTCATCATGGGAAACGTGAGATCTCTTCTCAATAAAACTGACGAACTGGCGGCGCTGACTCGGCATCAGCGGGAGTACAGAGAGTGTAGCATCATTGTGTTCACGGACACCTGGTTAACCCCTCACATACCAGACTCCGCCATCATATTGGATTATTTTCATCTCCTGAGGGCGGACAGGACGAAGGACAGTGGTAAGAGGAAGGGAGGAGGTCTTGCTGTGTTTGTCAATGAGAGATGGTGCAAACCAGGACATTGTTCAGTGAAAATGGAACTGTGCAGCAAGGACATTGAACTGTTAGCTGTTAGCATGAGGCCATTCTACTTGCCACGGGAGTTCTCGCATGTTATTGCAATAGCTGCGTATGTGCCCCCCTCTGCTAAAGCGGACATTGCCTGCGATACACTGCTCTCTGTTACCAACAGGCTGCAGACACAACACCCACAGGCCCTCTTCCTCATCTCTGGAGACTTTAACCATGCACCACCCTCCTCTGTGTTACCAACACTCACACAATATGTCACATGTCACACAAGAGACAATAAAACATTGGACTTATTTTATGCCAACACCAAGGCATATTCTGCATCCCCCCTTCCCCCCCTTGGCAGAGCTGACCACAATATTGTCTATCTACAGCCTGTGTATAAACCTGTTGTACACAGGCACCCTGTGGAGTCCCGTGTGGTGATGAGGTGGTCCACTGAGAGCGAGGAGGCTCTGAGGGACTGCTTTAACACCACTGTGTGGGCTGAGCTCTTTGACCCACATGGGGAGGACATCAATGCCATCACAGACACCATAACAGGCTATATCAACTTCTGTGTTGAAAACACTGTGCCCTCCAAAACGGTACGGTGTTTTGCTAACAACAAACCGTGGATTACCCCTGACATCAAAGCTCTCCTGAAGGAGAAGAAGAGAGCTTTCAGGTCAGGGGACAAGGAGGACCTCAGGACTGTACAAAAGGAGCTGAGAAAGAAGATCAGGGAGGGCAAGGCCAGCTACAAGAGGAAGATGGAGGAGCAGCTGAAGCAGCAAAACATCAGTGGGGTGTGGAGGAGCCTAAAGACCATCTCAGGCTTCAAAGCACCCCACTCCCAGGTTGTGGGGGACCTGCAGTGGGTCAATGACTTGAACCATCACTTCAACCGGTTTGACCAGTCACCCACTACTCCCCCCCATGCAGCTGCACCACACCTCGTGAACGGGACAATGCCCCCCTCCCCCAGCCCCCCACACCTCTGGCTCACTCCACACCACCCCCTCACGGCCCCATAGACTCATTCACCCCCTCAGCCCACCTCTGTCTTTCACACCTGGCCAGGTGAGGAAAGAGCTGAGGAGGATCAAAGCAAGGAAGGCAGCTGGACCTGACGGTATCGGCTCCAGGCTCCTGAAATCCTGCGCAGAGGAACTGTGTGGGATTATGGGGCAAGTCTTCAACATGAGCCTCAAGCTGAGGGTGGTACCACAGCTATGGAAGACCTCCTGTGTGGTACCAGTGCCCAAAACACAGCACGCTAGAGACCTCAGCAGCTTTAGGCCGGTGGCTCTCACATCACATCTGGTGAAGACACTGGAGAGACTGGTCCTGGGCCACCTACGCTCTGCAGCGATGGACCCGCTGCAGTTCGCCTACCGACCCGGGATTGGAGTGCTGGACACTGTGATCTTCCTGCTGCACCGTGCTCTAACTCACCTGGAGAAGCCCGGCAGCGCTGTGAGGATTTTATTCTTTGACTTCTCACAGATAGGCCCCAGTTTGTGAGAGCTAGGGACTGCGTATCTGACACCCTGACCTGCAGTGTGGGTGTCCCCCAGGGCATGGTGCTCGCACCCTTCCTTTTCACCCTCTACACTGCAGACTTCAGATACAACACGAACAGCTGTGTCCTGCTCAAGTTCTCTGACGACTCAGCCATCGTTGGCCTGATCAGTGAGGACGATGACGCAGAGTACAGAAGACTGATGCAGGACTTCGTGGACTGGTGTCGGCCAAATCACCTCCTCATCAACGCGGGAAAGACCAAGGAGATGGTGGTGGATTTCCGCAGACACCGGTCTGCCCCCTCACTGGTGAACATCCAGGGAATGGACATTGAGAGAGTGGACTCTTATAAGTACCTGGGTGTTCATCTAAACCACAAACTGGACTGGACTCACAACACAGACGCACTGTACAGGAAGGGTCAGAGCAGGCTCTACCTCCTGAGGAGACTGCGGTCCTTTGGTGTGCAGGGGACGCTCCTAAAGACTTTTTATGACTCTGTGGTGGCATCAGCCATCCTGTATGGTGTGGTCTGTTGGAGCAGCAGCATCACTGAGAGGGAGAGGAAAAAGCTGGACAAGGTCATCAAGAGGTCCAGCTCTGTCCTGGGCTGTCCTCTGGACTCAGTGCGGGAGGTTGGTGACAGACAAGTCCTGACAAAACTGACATCTATGCTGGACCATGAGTTCCACCCCCTGCGGGACGCCCTGTCAGCTCTGGAGAGCAGCTTCAGTGACAGACTGCTCCACCCTCAGTGTGTAAAGGAGAGATTTCGTCGGTCTTTTCCTTCCTGTTGCTGTAAGACTTTATAATGAACACTGCTGATTTATTTATTTATAAACTCTCAGTGCAGTATTTACACTTATTTACATTTATGTGCAATATCAGTGTGCAATATTTTAATGTGCAATACCGTCACACTACTGGCAAGCTACACTATTCTCAACCAACCTGTACTTATATGTATATACCCCTCTCCTTTTTTTGTTTTGTGTTAGGATTTTTGCTTTTAGCACTATTTAAGCCATTTATGTACAGAATAGTTTTTAATCTACCTTGTTCTTGTGTGCATACTCTTTCTGTACTGTACCCCTGCTGTTCTTGTGTGCATACTCTTTCTATACTGTACCCCTGCTGTTGCTAAATGCAATTTCCCCACTGTGGGACAAATAAAGGAATATCTTACTCTTACTTACTTACTCTTACTCTTATTCAGGGGACATGAACAAGGAACCTGGTGTGGAGAGGTACAGGCGATTGCTTGGTCCATTTCCCAGGTAATAGCTCCCACAAAATAAGATGGAGAGAGAATGAGCTCCTCACTGCTTCTATGAGGGCAGGCTGTATGCATGCATGATAGGGCATCAGCCTTGGTATTCTTGGAGCCTTGTTGATAAGAGAGGGTGAACTGGAACCGAGCGAAGAACAGTGGCCATTGAGCCTGGCGAGGGTTAAGACGCTTCACCATTTTGAGGTACTCATGGTTTTTATGGTCAGTAAATATGGTGAATGCATGATGGCCCCTTCCAGCCAGTGGCGCCTCTCTTCAACGGCCAGTTTTACTGCCAACAGCTCTCTGTTCCCGATATCATAATTTTGTTTGGCTGGGGTAAGTTTTTTGGAAAAATAGGCCAGTGGGTGAAGCTTGGGCTTTTCTCTGATTCATTGTTTGGGCCACTATGTGACAGCAGACACATTTGCTTGGTCCCTGGTGACCCCATCTAGGCTAATGATGTAACCCAGGAAGGAAATGGTGCTTTTGTGAAATTCATACTTCTCCCCTTTAATAAACAACTGATGATGTGCAAGAAGCTGGAGAACCTGGCGAACATGGAACACATGAGTTTCATAGGATGGGGAGTAGATGAGGATATGACATATTGGCCCAACATATCCCTCAGGACATCAATGATTAAATTCTGGAAAACTGAGGGGTGCAAGAGAGCCCATACGGCATGACGCAGTACTCATAGTGGCCACAGGTGGTGATAAAAGCAGTCTTCCACTAGATTATATGCGCTGCGCAGGTCCAACTTTGTGAATATCTAAGCTGAACTGAATTGTTCTTGTGCAGATGGAACCAGGGGTAAGGGATATCGATATTTCACAGTGATCTGGTGGAGCCCGCGATAGTCAATACAGGGTCTGAGATCCCCCCTTTTTTTATCCACAGAGAAAAACCCAGCTGATGCAGGAGATGTGAAAGGGCGAATGTATCCCTGTTGCAGCGCTTCTTGGTTGTAATCTTCCATGGCTTTATGTTCTGTGATTGAAAGTGGATAGATTCGGCTGCGGGGAGGTGTGGTTCCAGGAAGTAGCTCTATAGCGCAGTCATAGTGGCGGTGTGGAGGTAAGCCGCTGGTTTTAGCTTTACTGAAAATTTCACGGAGGTCCAGGTACTTGGGGGGAATGTCGATGGGCACAGGATGATCAGGGCTTTCCACAGAGGTAGAGGCCAAGCAGAGCTGGGGTAAGAGAAGGCAGTGGTGGTGACAATGGGCAGACCAGTGGGTGATCTCTTTGTGCCACCAGGAGATTTGAGGGTTGTGGATTTGCATCCACGGGAAGCCCAAGATAATGAGATGTTTAGTTGTGACTGTTACCATGAACGTGATCCGCTCTTGGTGGAGAGCGCTGACTTGTAACAGAAGGGGCAGTGTGTGGAGTTCGATGGCGCCTCCCGATGGCGTGGATGCTTAGTGGGCATAGCAGTGGTTGTGTTGGAATGTTCAGGCGGGTTACAGTGTCCAAGTCCGTGAAGTTACCCACAGATCAAGAGTCGATTAATGCTGTCAAAACAGAAACCAGAACTGTACTGTTACTGGAAGTGTAAGTGACTGGTCAGAAAGAGATTGGTACAAACTCACCATTTCAAAATGGGGTTTGGAGCGCCCGCTGGAGGACAGTGGCAGCTTAGCTGTGGTCTTGGTGCATATCGGGCATAGCTCAATGAGGTAGTCGGGACTGCTGCAGTAAAAACACAAATGTTTGTGCCGATTTTTCTCTCTCTCTCCCTCTCACTGGGGGCTCCCCACCTCTTTGTAAGGACTACGGCTGTGGAGTAGATGGTCAAGGCAGATGGTGAGGTCTATGACGGAGTCGAATGTGAGCGGTTCATCACCGCATGCCATTTCAGTAAGTATTTCTGGGTTGAGGCCTTGGTGAAATGCGGCTTTTAATGCGGCGTCATTCCATCCACTGCCCGCCGCTATTGTGCGAAATTCAAGGGCGTATTCGGCCATCTGACGGGTAACTTGATTGAGGGATAGAAGTTGCTCTCCTACTTCTTTTCACTCTGGGGAGTGATTAAAAACCCAGCAGATTCATGAAGTGTGCTATTTTCTGTGACTGGCATTCCCTTGTGGCTGGCGAAATAAAGGGAGCATTGCAGGAGGAACCCTTTACAAAGAGAGGTATCACTGGTGACTGAGCTGGCGACGGCACACTGGCTGACGGAGCAGGAGCTTAATGTGCTACGGTGGAGGCGAGAGCTTGAGAAAGGAGGTTAATTTTATTGTGGAGATCAGCCAGATGCTGCTGCTGCTCTCCCATCAACTATCCTTGTGCTGTAAGAGCATGGCACAAATCTGGCTCTCTTGCTGCATCCATTTAAGCAGCAAAGTAATCAGTCACAATGGAGAGGCTGAGACAGATGCAAATGCAGTTCAAGCAGTTTAATAACCAAGGCAGACAATACCAAAACATGAGATAGGGTCAAAGTCAAAAAACAGGCAAGGCGTCAGGTGATTGGCAAACAGTACATCATAGCAGAGACCAGAATACAAAAACCAGGAAGCAAAAGAGTCAAAACACCAGTATAGTGATCAGAGAACAAAATGCTTGGTAGGTTCAGGTAAGACACACTGGGCATTACTTCATTATGTCCCAGGTTTGTTTATATAGGGTGTGAGAGTAATTCGGAAACAGGTGTGTGTGATCAAAACTCAGTAGATGATGGACATGTCGGTTGAGTGTTTTGCTGGGGATTGTAGTCCATAGCGGCCATGTTTGTATGCTGCAGTGTGTTCTGGGAAGTTGATTTCGAGGAAAGAGTCAGCCTGACCCATAGACAGACAAATACTTGACAAATAAGCACTTTTTAAGCCTCTCTTCCTAAGGTCTTTCAAAATAGCTGCATCAAATGGCAGTCTCTCACTAATATAATACAAAGCAAATATAATACATTTATCATACACAAAAAGCAAGAGTTTGGCAGAGTTTAAAAGATAACACTGAATTTTAGGTAATATGGACAGAGTCAAATACATACATACATGCACCAGCAAACCTGATGTGAGCCTCATAATTAGCAGTTGATTGGATTCAGTTTTCAGTAATTGGATCACATTTGGGTTTCACTTATCAAATGCTGGTGACAAGGGACCCAGGACTTATTCTGATCAAATTAAGATTTGATGACTCAATCCACATTGAGACACACTCTGACCACATTCAGCACAAGTGTAAATAAGATCATTTTGTTTATCTGCATACAACTACATATGCATACATGCATGATATCTAAATTAAACGGTGTAGGACGGCGTAGGAATTACAACAGTTTGCATATGTGCCTCCCACTTGTTAAGGGACCAAAAGTAATGGGACAGAATAATAATCATAAATCAAACTTTCACTTTTTAATACTTGGTTGCAAATCCTTTGCAGTCAATTACAGCCCGAAGTCTGGAACGCATAGACATCACCAGACGCTGGGTTTCATCCCTGGTGATGCTCTGCCAGGCCTCTACTGCAACTGTCTTCAGTTCCTGCTTGTTCTTGGGGCATTTTCCCTTCAGTTTTGTCTTCAGCAAGTGAAATGCATGCTCAATCGGATTCAGGTCAGGTGATTGACTTGGCCATTGCATAACAGTCCACTTCTTTCCCTTCAAAAACTCTTTGGTTGCTTTTGCAGTATGCTTTGGGTCATTGTCCATCTGCACTGTGAAGCGCTGTCCAATGAGTTCTGAAGCATTTGGCTGAATATGAGCAGATAATATTGCCCGAAACACTTCAGAATTCATCCTGCTGCTTTTGTCAGCAGTCACATCATCAATAAATACAAGAGAACCAGTTCCACTGGCAGCCATACATGCCCACGCCATGACACTGCTTCCACCATGTTTGACACATGATGTGGTATACTTTGGATCATGAGCTGTTCCTTTCTTTCACTGTACTTTTCTCTTCCCATCACTCTGGTACAAGTTGATCTTGGTTTCATCTGTCCATAGGATGTTGTTCCAGAACTGTGAAGGCTTTTTTAGATGTCGTTTGGCAAACTCTAATCTGCCCTTCCTGTTTTTGAGGCTCACCAATGGTTTACATCTTGTGGTGAACCCTCTGTATTCACTCTGGTGAAGTCTTCTCTTGATTGTTGACACACATACACCTACCTCCTGGAGAGTGTTCTTGATCTGGCCAACTGTTGTGAAGGGTGTTTTCTTCACCAGGGAAAGAATTCTTCGGTCATCCACCACAGTTGTTTTCCGTGGTCTTCCGGGTCTTTTGGTGTTGCTGAGCTCACCGGTGCATTCCTTCTTTTTAAGAATGTTCCAAACAGTTGTTTTGGCCACGCCTGATGTTTTTGCTATCTCTCTGATGGGTTTGTTTTGTTTTTTCAGCTTAATGATGGCTTGCTTCACTGATGGTGACAGCTCTTTGGATCTCACCTTGAGAGTTGACAGCAACAGATTCCAAATGCAAATAGCACACTTGAAATGAACTCTGGACCTTTTATCTGCTCATTGTAATTGGGATAATGAGGGAATAACACACACCTGGCCATGGAACAGTTGAGAAGCCAATTGTCCCATCACTTTTGGTCCCTTAACAAGTGGGAGGCACATATGCAAACTGTTGTTCACCTGATTTGGATGTAAATACCCTCAAATTAAAGCTGACAGTCTGCAGTTAAAGCACATCTTGTTCGTTTCATTTGAAATCCATTGTGGTGGTGTATAGAGCCAAAAATGTTAGAATTGTGTCGATGTCCCAATATTTATGGACCTGACTGTAGACCTTTTGACAGTGAGATATTGTACATGCTTTCTAAGCTCTTTGTGGACCATGGCTTCAGCAGTCTGATGAAACCAATAATATGTCAAGAAAATCCTACAGAAACAGCTTACCATTTTGGGGGTTAAACAGAATTGTTTAAGTGATGGCAGGTGTACGATAATTACATTTGAACATGAGTTTGAATGTGATTGGTTCATTCTGAACACTGTCACATGCCCCATTATAAAAGGGTGTGCACACTTATGCAATAAGGTTATTGTATTTTATTATAGGTTATAGGCTTTTTTCTTTTTTTTTTTCCTAAAACATTTTTTCCACTTGAATTTTGTTGGTTGTTATATCACGTTAAAGGTGGCAAAAGATCACCACCAAAAAAGAACAATTTTCATTTATTTGTTAAAACATTTATACTTTACAGTCAGGCTTCTACACGTTTTCAGTCAAAATTGAACAGGCTATTTATTATCACATATTTATGCAGAAACACATTTTAAGCAACACAAGATTTACACAAGATTTACATTCCTTTTTTGCAATTTATGGTGAATAAACGTCACACGAAATTATAACACTCATTTTTGAGTAAAATATGTTATATTTTTATATGTCAAATTTATGTTATATTTGGGGTACTGTAGACCAGAGACCACAGAAAAACCTTGTTGAATGATTATCAAAGACTAGTAGACTAGACACCTATGTCAAAGATTAGCCTTAACTGGGAAAACAAAAACACAAGCTGATTAAATATTAGTTACCGAGTGCGAGCTTTTTACACCCAATATTATCCATGTAGCCAGCTATCAGCTTGTATAATGTTGACTGATTTTAGCTAAATCAGCCAGCTGAAAAACATTAATTGGCCTAAAAAAAATGATCTGTTTAATCAAATGTTGAGGAAAAATATAGGAAGCATAATCGATTGACTTTTTCCGCTTCACGATCCTAAAACTGTATGTATTTCCACCTAGCGTTTGATCGAGGAGCTCTCGGGTCCTGTAACTACAGGTCTAAAACTGTGGGCCTCATGCAGGACTGCAGCAATCCCTTAGTCACTCCACTAAGTGTCCCAGTGAACACGCTGCCCTACAATTGCACAACATCTAGAAAAGTAAGCAGGAGACTTTTTTTTTTTTTTAAATCCTTGGTCATTCAAAGGAAGCAGTTAGTACTGAATTAGCCCTATGGACAAGCCACTACTGAAAGTGAACGTTTTTCAGGCTTGGCCCACAGTCTAAGAGAGCTAATATTTAATTGTTTTTCTTCTTTTGGCTGCTCCCATTATGGGTTACCATAGCAGATCATTGGGCTGCATATTTTGATTGGGCACAGTTTTTACACCACATGCCCTTCCTGACACAACCCTCCCCAATTTTATCCAGGCTTGGGACCAGCACTGGAAGTGCACTGTATTGTGGTTTATCGAACCCCGGCCGCAGCGGTGAGAGCACTGTGGCCTAAACGCTAGTCCTCCAGGGGCCAAGCAAGAACCACTAAAAGATTGCAATGAATCAGTGCACGCTAGTTGTGCTAGCTGTGGTAGCTCAGTGGTTATGACTTCCAGTTGCAGATAAGATAGGGCATGTGTTCAAACCCCAGTGTTCAAACTGCCTTGAGCAAGACCCTTCAACTCAGCTGTATCCTGCATCAACATACTTCTTTCAAATTTTATAACCCAGGTTGCCAGTAAATTAATGTAAAATCTACAGTAAATGTTTAACAGTGTATGCATCTAGCTAATTATCACACAAAAGTTCTGTTCATCAAGTTTTACTATTATGACAGTGTGAAACCATTTCATGCTTTCAAGTTGACAAGTTACAAACCTGTGCTGCATCGCTGTGCATCCAGTATGGCAGAACATCGTAAGATGTTATTATGTAATAATTGTAAAAGACAGCTGGAATTACACAGTGAAAAACCAACTTAAACCAGTGCCAGTGAGTATACAACATTACGTGTGATAAGAACACATCACAACCAAGTTCTTTTACGATGTGATGCATTCTTTTGTCTGTGAAAAGCAACAAGGTGCAGTGTAAACTTGGCTTAAACTGTGGCCATGACTTAATTTTAAAATGTTCTGACAACTTAATGTTGCTATGATATGAACATTTATTGCCCTGAAGGGAATTTGTTTTACACAACATGAGAAATACATGCAACAAAATAAAGCTTGTCCTAATTACTCTTTTTAAATGATTTTTTTGTTCTGGACACAGAGATCACCACATCAACAGTGAAAAGGTTAAAACAGTGTAATAAAGCTTTTATAAATGAGCATCATTATGGTCTTGTCAGTCTTGAATTTCCTCAGTTGTCTTAGAAGAATAAAGTGTATGTCTTGCCTCACTACTGACTTTCAAGGTTAGTTTATTGTCAATAATTTTCCCAAGGTTTACTTAGATTCAGAAACAGTAATGTTTCAGGGTCTGCTAATTTCTTTTCTTTTTGCAAAAGTCAAGTGTGATAGCCTCTTGGTTTAATTTTATTTTTAAGTGTTGTTTTTATTGTTGTCCTGTTTCACCAAAATCTATGGTCATGGGTTGCTGCTACTATGCCACCCCTATTGGTGGCTTTTAGACAAGTGTTTCAGATTTTAATTAAATATTTCAGGGTTTTGTTGTGTTGAAGAGCGGTAAAGTGTTCAGTGCACCACTTATAAAAACCCTCAATCTCCTCCCTGTAAAGATCTTCACTATAATTGTGTGTTAGCAGAATGACCAAAGCAACATCATCAGCATATTTAAACAGTGTGCACATTGGGTGATGGCTGTCATTTGTATATAAAGTACAATATACACATGTGAGAGAACACAACCTTGAAAACAGGCTGAGCTGTTCCTTGCACTTCTTCAGTGTTACCATCTTGCCTATCAGGTCCCAAATCTTTCCTTCATTTAATATCAGAAGACTTGTTCTGGGTTGCATTCACTGTCCACCTCTACCTTAGTTATCTTTACTTGGTCCATATAAAATCTGGCATAAAATCTGTTAAGTTGGTTAGCTAATTCTACTGTTAGTGTTTGGTTGCTGCTTTTAGAGTTTTGAACAGTTGTGGGTTAATTCCCTGCCATGCCTCTCATGGTTTGCTGTTTAGCTGTTCTTGTATTTGACTACTGTAATTGGCTTTTGACTGTTTTTTTAAACCTTTGAATGGATTTGCTCTTTTGCCTATCCAATCTGAATGCACATTTTTTTTTCAACCAGATGTTTCCTCATTCCAGTTGTGATCCAAGGTTTAGTGTGCACATCTTTATTTATTTAACTGGAATTACATCGTTAATGAGGAGGTTATAATGGGAAGTGACAACGTCAACATATTCATGGATACTTGTGCATTCAAACACATCCCAGTCCATTCAATCAGAGCATTCCCTCTTGGTTATCAACGTCCCACACCTGAGTCTGTTTTATCAGGTTTTTTTTTTTTTTTACTCCTTTAGTTTAGGTAGGTAACAGGTGGATGGTGTCATGATCAGAGGTCCTAAAAGGTAGTTCGCTGTTAGCTTTGCCATGTTTAATATTACTGTAACACAGGTCAATTGTCTTATTTCAGGGGTTCCCAAAAATTTTGGGACATTATGAATTTTCTGCGACCTACTTTTTCTTTTATTCCAGATTCATAATATAGGACTACTGTAAGATTTCAACCATTTATTATGTCAATAACATATGTATGTGTAATATTAATGGAATATTGTTTGCACCTATTTACCAGTCTAGTGGAAAGTGTTGTGTTGTTAGCAGCCTGGTTTATACATTGGCGCATGACAGCAGCAACACGAGCAGCTGTAGTCACACAAGCACTTCGTATCTCATGTACATCTGGAAGATTGCAACATTTACTATACCTGTCCCTCAGGTTTCCAAGTCTAACTATAAAATGTTTAGCGATTTAATGCACAGCGATGCACTGTAGAACTCTGTCTCTTTTAACACTTTCCACCGCTGTCGTGATTGTTGTCATGAGCTGCATCTCAAATCAAAAACTCTGACCTTACATTGAAAAGAATTTACTAATCTAGAAAATCCAGAAGACTGGTACACAAATCTGATCTTTTGGTAGGTTTGATGGCAACATGACAGGTTTTTAAAATTCTAACACTAACTGTAATAGGAGAACCAGTTACTATTAGTACTCAATAACTGTCTAGAATAGTACAAAAGTATGTGATTTGAGACACAATGCTAGTTTGTTTAGTGGAGGTAGATGGACGGGGAACTTTGTCCATTTTTATTGCTGAACTACACTAGTGCAGTGCGTCAGGATAGTGAAAAAGACCAAAATAGCACATACACTCATTTAAATGTGGCTTGGTTGAATGTGACTCCCAGGAACATTTAAAACTATTAGCACACAAAATCCATCTTCAACATTACTAATATTAATTTTTCTAATATTAATTTGAATATTAATTTGAGTTTCTCTCGCAAAGCCTGTGCTTTAGTTCCACAAGTGAAACATTAGATATGTTGTTGGTAGTGTCAATTATTGGCCAAAATAAACCTAGATACCCTGGACAATGCAGCTTCTAGGTCTTGGATGTGACTGTAGATATTCTCTGAAGCAGTAATTGGAGATGCCTAACACCTCCCCTCACTGTAGGCCTACTGCCCCTCGGGGAAAGCTAAAAGCCCCTCAGTGGCCTCCAAGTGTCCCTGAAAGCAGGCTGACAGAAACAGAGCAGCTCCTCTGTCCCCAGGTAAGGAGGGCGCTGGCGTTGAGAGTAATCCACTAGAGAAATGCAATCACCCAAAACAGCCCTCCAGTCAGACAAAACTTGACTGGATAATAATCTCATTCCCACACTTTATTAATTCTTGGCCATGCATTACTTTTATTAAGAATGGGCATCACCAGCATTTCACTGCACTGCTGTACCTCTCCTCGCTGTGAGCCACTGAACACAGTCCAATTGTAAAAATTCTTCTCCCAAATCCTCACTTTTACACAATCAAGCCCTCTACCACTCACCCACCCGCTACAGGTCGCACCTTGATGACGTCACCATAGAGAAAGGCCGCAGGTCGCCATTTTGGGACAAGTCCAGGAAACTCCAGGTGACCTGTGAGTCATCTTCTAAGCCCCGCCCACATGTGCAAACTGTTCCAAAGTCAGAAATAACAGATTTATAAACCTGAATATTAACTGCGGATCATGCAGTTCTGTTTTTCTGTTTACATTTTTACACAAAATAAAAAATAACTACGCTACATTTATTTCAGGTGTACTCTGAATTTGTTGATTATAATAAATAACAATCAATAGGTCTGTGTGTTCATCAACTGTTAATACTGTTTAGTTCTTTACTATGGTATAGTTAACATTCTCTCTCTCTCTCTCTCTCTCTCTCCCTCTCCTCTGTGTATTACGGCTGTGTGTGTGTGTGTGTGAGAGTGTGTGAGTGTGGGGGGCGGGAGAAAGCGCGCTGTGTTCAGTCTGCTGGCGGGAGGTTTGATTGCATTAACACTTTCTGTCCTGGATTAGCACAGCCTTTTGGTCTGAGCTACTGAACGGTATGCGACTGGGGAAAGTTTTCTTTAATGCTAGTTAGTTTTATTTTATTTTTCATGCCTGCGTGTTCCTCAGACTGGGTTTCCAGTGCTGACAGCAGTTGCTTGTTTTAATTACCGCTTTATTACTAGTTAGCTAGCTTGCTAACAGTCTCGGGCTAACAGCTAAAGAGTTTTCTCTGTAAACGAAGCGGGATTTGCTCTTTCCATGGAGCCGTGAGCCACTTTTCAGACGAAGTCAGACGGCATTATCTCCCGAGACGGGTAAGAGGTTTCTTACACCTTTCTACAGACAAAACGGAGCTACACACACACACACACACACACACACAGAGCAGGAGTAACTCTCAGGTCTGTGTATTACTGCTAGCCTCTGCTCTGCGTTGTAATTGGATACTGAAGTATTTAAAATGGTGTGAAATGTATCTGTAACATAAATGAGAGATTAATATCATGTCTGTTTCCCCGAGTTCTCCAGCTGTGCGATTAAAGCTAGCACACATGCTAATAATCAAACCTCCCACCGTTAGGGGATCATTTTGTCCCGAGGTCGCTCACACTGCAGCTGTGGGTCTGGAGTGAGTGTTCAGTGCCGGGGGAAAGGGTGCTGGTGATGCGGGGATGAGTTTAGTGTGAATACAGACCTGGTTATGGGCTGCGGCTGGAGCTTTAGCAGTCCGGCTACACAGGGAAGTGTGATTAGCGTCAGTCTAACCCGACTGTTTGAATATTTAATGCAGACTTTAAGCATTTCGGGGTCATGTGCACATTTCTGGAGGTTTTAAACTCCGTGCGCTCAGTTTTTTAGTGTTAATTAGTTACATTCAGGAGTTCCGGCTTGTAACTTTGGACTCTTGAGTAGGAAATTCCGCGCCAACATTTCAAAAAAGTGCGCACCAGCGCGCGCCGCTGTGGAATTCCGTTTTCCGCTACATGCTCATTGGCCGCTTTGAGTGTGACGACACCTCATGCCTTGCGCTCATTGGCTGTGTTCATGGAGTGGGCGTGTACTTACACGTAGTACGGTAGCTTCGATAGAGCGGATGTCAGTTACCGCCAAGCGTCCTGGTTACCGGGCCGCGGCGATTTGAAATCAAAATAACTCCGATTTGCGCAACAATTCGTGCCTCAGCGCGTCATTACTCAGAGCAGTGTGTGCCAGCTCATTAACCCTGTGTCATTACACCCTGATCAGGGCTCTGCGATGCTTTCTCCCAGACTGTACAATGCTGTAAAGAAAAGGTAATTTCTCCAGAAGAACTGGAGACTTCAGCAGCCGGGTTGCTCAAGCTACCGTCGCATAGCGACCACTGCACCCATTCATTATAACCAACTCAGCTTATATAACAGTTCCTATTCTAACTAGGCTCTTTTTTTCCGCCCTGTATGTGCAAATTTATTTATTTATTTACCTCACATGCAGGTGGAAGATGAGCAGCACTTTACTGGATGGTCAGCAGTTGAAGCAGAAGCTTGAGATTAACCCAAACCCAAGCAGCTCAGGTGCAGCGCGTGAGAAGGTCAGTGTGTTATGTCCATCTGTTAATACTTAAACACGCAGGTAAGTCATTTAACATTCGGCCCTTGCTCGCCAGTTAACCTCCCTGTCCGTGCATAACCAGCAAAGTCTGCAGTAGTTCACTGACTGTGTACTCGCAGTCCCAGTGATCTGATTATTCTTCCTCTTTAACAGAAAAAAGTTGTGTTTGTGGAGCCACAAACACAGTTAACAACTTTAGGAAAACTTCAGGAAGCTCAGAAGGCCATGGGACCTTTATCCACACCTACGAAGGGCTCGGAGGCCCCGGGAGGGGAACCGTGGACACCGACGTCCAACCTGAAAATGTTGATCAGCGCTGCGAGTCCAGAAATACGCAACCGAGAGAAAGAGAAGAACAGCACTGAGGAACATGAGAACTCCTCTCAGGTAATTGTGACAATGAAAACAAATATGTCTAGGGTTTGTTCAGCTTTATTTACGTACTGCTTACAAAGTGCTGTAAGGATATATAGTTTATTTGACACGATACAAATATATTATGACACCAGTATGTGTAATATTGCCAGAAAAGTAAGTGGGTAATACTCATACTAACAATAATTAAATATATGAAAAGTTTCTCAAATCACATACTTATTTACTGTTCTAGACTGTTAATGAGTAAATAACACTAACCGGGTTTAAAATTTTAAAAACCTCTTGTGTAGCCTTCAAGACCACCAAAAGGTCTGTCTGGCTACCTTCTGGAGCACATAAAGAAGCTGAATACACATTGTGGTACCGCTGGTGTTTTCTGGGGATGTTATGCTTTACTACTGTTGTGTTTAAAATTTGCATGACTGCCTACATGGACCCTGAAGTATATTAATATTGTTATGAATCTGGGCCACTCTGGATTCATACATTCCTGTGTGTAAGGTCTGGCCTTAAACCATGAGGTTTTTTAAGGTAATTATTGTTATTTAAAAAAAAATCCAAGTGTCATTTCTTCCTTAACTTAGTTGTGCATCTCTTCACCTTAATAACTGCAGGTAAAGATGCCATTGTTGAACTCTAGCTGTCTGTCAATTTTAGCCCAATTTTAGAGTTCATGTTGTGTTGCACACGAAGCACACAAGGCAAGCTCAAAGTCTGACAGTCTGGTTTAATACTAAGTTGCATTTATCCAGCTGGACAACCTACTGACATTGTACAATAAGGCTATTGGTGGACTTTTCTTTTGAATAGCGATACTGAAACCTTGAGTATAGATTGATGCTGATACAATTTTTCAACTGCTCTGCTTTAAAATGAGTGATTTTTACAGTTGAGGTACTTAAAATGTCCATGCTGCTCACTCAGACGAGAAGCTTGTCTGAGGAGAAGCCTGCAGGAAAGAGAAAGGCGATGCTGATTAATCCCTCTACTTTACATTATTTGATGTGCCTCAAAAAATTCTGAGATATTTCAGGACAGATTTGTTATAGAATCAGATCAGGATCATTTTCCCTTCCAATATCCAATAGAGCATTTTCTGCTGATATCAGCCTAATGCTGGATACTGGACTGTTTTGTCTGGGAAGCTTCGCACTGACATATCCACGTGCTGGGACTGAGGCATGCTGGGTTGGCCCGTGTTTGACCTGACCGTCTGCCTGCTCTAACGTGTGTTGGTGGTATGTTTGCTTTTGACTCTACAGGATACTGAACAAGGAGAAGAGTCAGAGAGGCTGCAGCTCAGCCGAAAAGAGAAAAGCCTCGGGTTGCTGTGTCACAAATTTTTGGCTCGATATCCAGATTATCCGAATCCAGCTCTAAACAATGACATTTGCCTTGATGATGTTGCTGTTGAACTGAGTAAGCCTCTTACAAAAAGCATAGTACATGCATATATATCATACATGCACTTTGGTTATTTCAGCAGTTCACGTTCTCTTCAAAGAAATTGAGAGTACTCAAATTTGGTTGTTGTTGGATCTTGCATTAAATATAATACAGTCTGTTGTGTTTGCACACGTCTCACACACTTGCAAAGTATTTCTAGTGATTTACAATTGGCTGGTATATCCACAGCTATGTGGATGTCGGTTTTAATTGTATGTTTTGGTTCTCTCTCAGATGTGGAACGGCGACGTATATATGACATCATGAACGTTCTGGAGAGCCTGAACATGGTCAGCCGTTTGGCTAAAAACCGCTACACATGGCATGGTCGTGCTCAGCTAGCACACACACTAGCACTGCTCCAAAGAGAGGGAGAGAAACACCACTATAGCCAGCAGATCCAGCAGATACGGCAGAGACATGCAGAGGACATGCTGGAGATGGAGGGAGAGGAGAAAGAGAACGAGGACGTCGATGGAGAAATCACACAGAAGGAGCCAGGATTTAGTGAAGCCACTGTCGATGCTAAAGGGGGTCAGTGTGGAGCTAAATCTTTCTCATTAAGAGCCCAGAGTACATTACATTACATTTAACACTGAAATTTTAGCTTAAAATGTTGTTGGGGTTTCAGACTGCTACCATGTTTCCCTCGTAAAGTCATTCATGAGTATATGTGTTATAGTGTGTTATTGTGGATTAGAGTGTGTGGAGCACGTGTAGGTGTCTGATTTTAAGTTAATTTAGTTTGTAAGAGGGACACATGTATCACAGTACTAATATTTTTATTTCCCATGGCCTACTGCACCCACAGCTAGCCGTAAGGATAAGTCCCTGCGTGTGATGAGTCAGAAGTTCGTTATGCTGTTCCTGGTGTCGAGTCCACGTGTGGTGAGCCTGGAAATCGCAGCCAAGATCCTGATCGGAGAAGACCAGGTGGTGGACCAGGACAAGAGCAAGTTCAAGAGTGAGTAATACACTTCTGCACAGCATTGTTAGGGTGGATAGTGTCGAGGGCTGGCCCAAACAATTAAAATACTTTTCTCTAATTAATATACAGAAACTTCATATTTACCTTCCTAAACCCTGTATAAGTACACCACATAGGCAATGACGTAATGATTTCTCCACCTTGTGTACTACACTAAACGTTCAAATTGCAAGCCATTTGTGGAAAGATGGGTGAAGTGACCCAAATTACTTTATAACTGTTGAACAAATACGGCAGCCCTGAATACAGAACATGTTCTATAAAATATATTTGACACCAAATAAAATGGATTATTGCTTTAAAAACCCTGACCGGCAGAACGAAGGTATGATGTTGGGGGGTCTGAAGTCAGATGCACAAGGTGAACACCTACAACACCTTAATTTTTATGCCTCTGCCACTAGATGGTGGCAGTGTTATGGTTTCTGCTGGTGGCAGAGGCATCCCTGTTGACACTGCTGACACTGAGTTCTTGTTCATTTTTACCTTATTGTTACACAGCTACTGAACCGTACACGACTTTTAGACTGTAGGCTAAGTTTAAGTTTCCAAAAGTGATTTGTGCAATAATTTAAAAAATAGTTTACAACAATAACTCTTGCTGTTAGTTCATACACATGGTTCATTTTAGTTTATTTGTGCTATCACCAGTAGACACTATTAATACATCATTGTCATCTACTGGCTATATTTTCAAATACAGTAAAGAACGTACCTAATATTATCATTAATCATGAAATTAATGATCATTGATTGTAAGAGTGGGTTTGAGAATGGGTATTTGGGCATTCGGAAGCTCCAACAAATATTAAAATCCTGTAAAATACTGTTCCGACAAGCTCTAATAGTGTCACTCTGCTCTGTTGCATTCAGGAGGTTGCTGCCTTCGAAGGCTCTGCTTCAGAGTAATCTCATAATACTGTTCCATGGACAAGATGCTTGAAAAACATTACAGGGGATTGTATGATTAGCCTGATGCTAATTGTTGAATGTACTCATTTTCTAATTTTCCTTTTCTTCTCCATTTTGTGTTTTTAGCAAAGATTCGTCGTCTATATGACATCTCTAACGTCCTCAGTAGTCTTAAGCTTATTAAGAAAGTGCATGTGACGGAAGAACGAGGAAGAAAACCCGCATTTAAATGGACTGGACCAGAGAATCTGTCCTTACAAGGTCAGTGCCACCTAATGGGGTTACACCATGTGACAGTCCATTTGATTCATTTCGTATTTGTGTTTTCCCTGTTCTGTACGTTCATCGTTTTATTAAGATATGATTCACCTGTAGATGGTTTGCTGATTTGTCTTACTCTTTTTGCTTTGTTTCAGGTTTGCAGGTTGAGGCTTCTTCTTGCCCTCGGCCCCTCGAGTCCCGCTCGTCTGTAGACAACTGCACCAAAAACCTTTTCTGCTCTCCCAGCACTAAACGAGGCTTCACACGACATCATTCACTCGTCAAATTGGCCAAAAGCATCCAGGATGATCGCAGGAAGATCAACTCTGCTCCATCAAGCCCCATTAAAATCACAAGTGAGGACATGATTTCAGATGTTTTTATTTCTGCCTTGAGAAAAGAAATTTGTCCCAATGGTGCTTATAGTTCTTTCTCATTGTTTCAGGTGATGCGGTTAATGGAAGTTTCTATTCAAGTAAAATGGATCACCTCGCTGAGATTTGTAAAATGCAGCTGGACCAGCAAGCTATGTAAAAAAACCTTATAACTACTTAATTGCAAAAGAAATGTTGGCAGTAAAACTGTAGAGGCTATTGCATAATTCATGTCACCATGCATTTATTTCAAATTTACTTTGTTTTTTTAATAGACTAAAGTTGGCTGTACAATCAGCCTCAGGGTTTGGTGAAAATGCAAAAATGCTGACATAGCTAATTAATAAAAATGAATTTCCACCAGTTAGTATTTACATTCATTGTGAGAACTTAATTTTACTGCCACATTTCCTCTTATATATGCCAAGGAAGAGCTTTCCTCTAAATAGGAAGTCTGATTCCTTTTACTAATCTGTGTCATGACTAATTTAAACAAAATTGGAAAAACAGTTTGATTGTTATTAATTAACATTGCTTGTTACTGCTGTTAATTTTAGGAATGCCCAGAAGCAGAGCGATCTGAAAGAGGCTGCTCACTTGCAGCAGAAAAACTCAATGTTGTCACCCATTCCCCCCGTGATGACATCAGGGGCAGAGGCTTGTCCTCGGACGGTGCAGTTATCGCTTGCGCCTCCTCCCTGCTGCTCCCTCGTTCCTGTGCTGCTTCCCCATGCTGTGTACGTCAGCCACACCCCTGTCCGTCCTCGCCATGTTGCCAGGCCTCTGCCCTCTAGCACTGCTGTGCGCTCCATGACCTTTGAAAGCCCCAGAGGAGCAAACACGAAGGCGTCACCAGCGTCTGTAACAGTGACAGGCCAGAGGGTGCACGGTTTCGAGCCGGCAAGTCCTGCTCTGAAACGGACGTGCTTAGAAAGTTTAGAAAGAAGTCCAGCTAAGATTAAACGGCCTGAGATGAACTCAAAGGTGAATAGCTCATTCTTTGCTACAAAAGCTAAAAGCTTTTTTTTTTTTTTTTTTTTTTTTTTTTTTTTTTTTTTTTTTTTTTTTTTTAAATCTGAGCTGTAAGGGAGTAGGTTATTTTGCAGAAGTTATTCAGATGTGTGTGTCTGTGTATGGTTGTGTGTTCCAGAGCTTGTCCCCTAAGCTGTGTGAGATCCTGCAGGCTCGTCTGAAAGATCGTAGAGGAGCCCTGAGTTCCAGCCGTGCCTCAGCGAGAGCTCTGCACCTCGAGCCTGAATTTAACAAAACACCCCATAATAATCCTGATACTGTGGAGCACAACATGGAGCTGCAGCACTTCCTGGAGACAGAGGAGAGGGAAGAGAAAATACAGAGCCAGGTTACACCCACTCTGCAGGATTCGGCTGGACACACAAACACAGAGGTAGAGAGAATCTCTCTCTCTCTCTCTCTCTCTCTCTCTCTCACACACACACACACACACACAAGAACAACCTAACAGTATGAAGAAACAACTGGACACACTAGAACAGGGCTTCCCAAACGTTTTGGGCAAATAACCACATATGTTTTATGTTTTTTTTGCGGCCACAAGCCAAGTTTCTTTTGCGACCCCTAGTTTCGGAATCCCTGCGCTAGACATAAGCTAGATACTAAATACTAAAGTATTCAGCCCTGTTGTTGTGAAACTCTTAAATTAGTTCTGGTGCAACTAGTTGCCATCAGAAGTCACGTAATTAGTTGAATGTAGTCAACCTGCTTGTAATTAGAGTGTTGTGGGATCTCAATATAAACACCCGTCTGTTCCTGGAAAAACCCAGAGTTTGTTAGAGAACATGCCTAAACAAACAGCATCATGAAGACCAAGGAGTGATCAAAACAAGTTACAGGATCAGGGTTGAAAATTGGTACAAAAGGCACCGAGTTAGCGAAAAGTTTTTAAAAATTTGGTGCCTGTTTTCTCTACTTTTCACAAAAATGACATCAAAATGAATTATTAAAATTATGGGGAAAAAAAATAAAACAACGATAACTAAAAAAAAAAGGAGAACAACTTCCGAGTCTGACTAGTTCCTTGAAGCACAGAGAGCGGATAGTCGTCCTGTCAGCTTGAAACAGTCTGACCATTCTCCTCTGACCTCTCTCATCAAGTCATTTCTGACAGCAGAACTGCTTCTCACTGGATTTTTTTTGTTTTTTCGCACCATTCTGTGTGAGGAAGGAGCTGAGTAGTTTCTAAAATACTCACCCAACAACCATGTCACAGTCAAATTCACTGAGATCATATTTTTCACCATTCTGATGTTTGATGTTAACATTAAATAAAGCTCTAATTAAAAATGGTATTCAATTTCCTAACAATTAGTCGACTAATAATATAGAAGCACTACCTCATATTACCTTTACTGTTTTGGCTTGAGTGATTATAGTGGCTTTGGAAAGTATTCAGACTGCTTCACCTTTTGTACTTTATTGTGTCATTAAAATAGGGCTGCACTATACTGAAGATAAATGCGATATGCAATAACTTGTTAAATAATGTGGTATGATAATGCTATAATTATGTAAAATCAATTTATCAAATTATATTTATATACTGTACATATATATATATTTAAAAACTGAAAATGACATAACCCACGTACATTTTTCATGTTCTTTTGTGGAAAAGAAAGTATTCTCTGCTATCTGCATCGCCCTAAAACTTTCACTTTTCGTAACTTTTTGAAGTATTAAAATCATTTAGTTGTATGCATATCGCAATATTTACATTTGTAATAATTCAATAATTTAGACATACTGTGCAGCCCTAAATTAAAATCTTAAATCTCTTATTTAGTTAATTATTCAGACCCTTGGCTAAGGCACTCCAGATTGAGCTCAGGTACATCCTGTTTGCTTTCATTATTTTGAGATGTCTCTAGAGTTTGATCTCCCTGGTGTCCAAGAACCTGCTAGAAGGACAACCATCTCAGAAATACTCCATCAATTAGGTCTTTATGGTAGAGAGGCTAGACGGATCCTGTGCAAAATGAATGTGGTATACACCTAAAGGACTCTGAGAACATGAGGAAAGAGATTTTCTAGTCTGATAAGAGAAACATTGAAGTCTTTGTCCTGAATTCCAAGAGTTACGTCTGGCAAAAACCAGGCACTACTCAGCAACTGGTAATACTCTCCCTATGGTGAAGCATGGTGGTGGCAGCATCATGCTATTGTGGTGCTTCTAAGTTGCAGGGACGGGGAGACAGTCAGAATTGAGAGAAGGATTTCCTTGAGTGGTCCAGCCAACTGTGGAGAGACCTGAAGATGGAGGTTCACAGGCACTCACCATTCACTCTGATTGAGCTTGAGTGGATCTGGCAGGAATGAGAGAATGAAAGAAACTGCCTATTTCCATTGCAAAGCTTTTAGAGACTTACCCAAGAACACCTGAAGCTGTAACTGCTGCCAGAGGTGCTTCTACAAAGTACTGAATAAAGGGCCTGAATAGTTATCTAAATATGAGTTTTCAGGGTTTTTTAATACATTTGAAAAAGGTTCAATTACGTGGCATTAAACTGACACAGCGGTGTTTCCAGTGAGGATACGTTAGTGGTGTGAGGTCTATTGTTTTATTATTTTAAATAGCACTAAATCAGTCAAGGCTTTAGTCAATTCATAGCCACAATATTAACAGGAGAGTGAATAGTAAGCTTACTACATGAAAGTAACAAAGCTTTGAATGTAGTAGATATCACCACTGTGGGATGTCACAGTCCTAAGCTGTAATCAGTTATATAGTAGATCACAATATTAAACACATTTTATTAGTATTAGCAGCATGTCTCAATACTGTCACTTCCTTCTTGTTCACCTTCTCTGGGTGGAGGCAGCTTGAGAAACAGTATTACAGAGACCTGAAAGAGATGCTGTCTTGGTTTTCTTCTTGTTCATATAGTGGCCAGTGAGTAGAGCTACAGATAAAATCTTTATAAAATATAGTATATCCTGATAATGTTGTAAATTATGGTAAAATAATTAGTTACTATCATGATCCAGCAATTCAGTAAAGGACATGCCTTACTACAAATCGCTAATTATGCCCCTGAGATGTCTACTTCTAATTCTGGTGTGTGTGTGTGTGTGTGTGTGTGTGTGTGTGTGTGTGTGTGTATGTGTATCAGACTCTGATCCCCACAGGTTATTTGATTCCAATTTCCCAACAGCCTCTGCTTAGCTTTAAAGAGACTTCGACCTCCAGTGGAGAGACAAATAAAACGCCAACATACATCTATCGCACACCAACTGCAGGTAAATCTCTCTCTCTCTCTCACACACACACACACACACAAACACAAACACAGTGAACCCATTCAGAGAGTTAGTGATTGATTGGTGGTGTAATCACTTTTTTTTTTTTTAATTCATAAAATATTGTGTCTCTGGAAACACTGAGGCCGTGGGGTTTTCTCCATCTTTTTTTATTAATGTTTAATTTCAAAATAATCATTACAGACTGAAACAGTTGATGTGATGTAAAATTTTCTACCTAATCTTAAAAAAGTATAATGTTAATATTTGTACAAATTAAAAATTTTTCTCTTCAGTGTTAAATAATTTTTATTTATTTTTAGAAATAAAAATTTTAGTTTTGTAGACATTAAATAATGTATCATCGCTTTAACAAATCTGTTTTTAATGATGTATTTCATGTATTTTAGAAAGGTCTGATATAATATTTTTGCTCTTTTGCTCTCGTTAAATACTGAATCATAATACATAATTGTATTAGGACTTGGACAGACCTACTATCTGTCTGTCTCACTGTGTCCAGCTTCTCTGATAATTATTAATTTATTTCTGTTGTGATTTGCAGGTTCGATAGCCCCTTCACCTCAGGAGTTCACCCCATCCCCTCTACCTGTCCATCGCCCCACCCACCGGGTCAGCCCCAACCCTTCCATCCTCAACTTCACCCTGCAGAACCTTGCTCTGATCCACAACACACCCAACACCACACATACAGTACCAGCACCGGAGCAGCCGAGCCCCATACCCTGCACACACGCGCATGCTCACACACCGCTCCAAACACACGGCATGATCTTCATCAAGCCCGTCTCACCTCTCACACTCATCAGCCTGCAGCAGGTGAGCACAATGCAGACATGCACATATACTTTGTGCTCCACATAATAATAAAATAATAGCAATTATTTCCTAAACTTTTTGTCTTTAGCCGGCCCTGACCACGCCCAAAAGTGGCTCCGCCCCCCAGCAGTGCTTTTTCCACACACCAGTCTCCACCGTGGTCACGCCCACTGCCAGTAAGAGCCTGTACATCCCTCAGAGGAAGCTGGACGTGAGCTCAGAGGAACACTGAGATCATCCACTAATGACCACTAACAACTTGTGAACTGTGTACATGACTGTTTAATTATCTGAATGTTTTGTAGCTTTGGCTTTACCTTTATGACTTACTGGTCCTGATTTTTCACTTGAACAGTCTTGGAAAAACAGAGCCATGTGTGTGCATGTGTGTGTGTGCATGTGCGTCCAAATAAACTGATAAACTTGACCTTAACATTGAGGTGCTAGCATTCTCTGGTTAGCTTTGTAAAAATACATAGTGCTGTATCTGAAATGTATAAAGAATAATTGTGAGTTTGATTTAACAAATAAATGTGAGCCTTCTGAGCCATATGGGAAATGGATGTGTCTGTCACATTACATAAATTTTCACATTACATAAACATGGTTTTCTTTCTAACATTAAAAATTCAGGTTCAGGTTCTGCTGACTCTGATTTCATTCAAGGAGACATCAAAGAAAAGGAGCTTCAGGTTCATACAGACTTAACAAGATCAGTCTCTACAGCAAGAACTCACTCTTCTTAGAGCATGGTATAATGAGTAAGAACAGCTGCATATCCATTAAAAAAATCTGACAAACAAGGCAGGGAATTATTTTTTATTATTATTTATTTATTTTTTACTTTTAAAAATAAAAGGTAAAATGCTGGACTCAATCAGAACCAATACTAAAATTAAAACCCCTCCTACTGACTTACAAGCAGATCCAAAAATGATAAATTCTACACTTACTTTGTGTTATCAAGCCCTGGATAAATCAGAATAGGAACAACAAAACTATTGGTTCTCAACATTCTTTTATTGCCTGAAGCAGTCAAAGATCAGTTAGATTTGCCACTAAAAGAGGAAATAATAGAAACTTTTGCTAAAATGAGAGGTGGAAAAGCAGCAGGACTGGATGGTTAACCTACAAAGTTTTTAAAGATAAACTAGCAACCCCCTTGTTAGATATGTACAGTGCCTCCAAAAAGTGTTAGCAGTTATCGCTCATCAAACATATATATATTAGAATGGGATTATTTACTGAAATAAAATCAAATGGAGTATTTAGATGGCCTCATAATTATTTTAAAAATAATACAATCTAAACATTGTTTAATTGATAAGTATTCAAATAAGCAAATTTTCTCCATCTCCCAGATTAGATGTAGAATGTGGTGGACATCAATTTTCAGGTCATGCCACAGATTTTCAATTGTATTTAAGTCTGGGCTTTGACTCTGCCAATCCAAAACACAAACCTTTTTTCAAGCCATTCCTTTGTAGTGTTTGCCCTGTGCTTAGGCTCATTGTCCTGTTGGATCGCATATTTTCACCATAGACACAGATTTCTGGCTGACTGGAACAGGTTCTTCTCAAGAATTTGCTTGTATTTGGCTCCATCCATGTTGCACTTGATGGCAACAGGGTTTCCATTTCCTCTTGCTGAAATGCAACCCCAGAGCATGATGCTACCACCAACGTCCTTGATGGTAGGAATGGTGCTACCTGGGTGTTGTGTTGAATTTTATCTGTGCCAAACTTAATGCTTTGCTTTTAGACCCAATGTCTGAAAATCTTTCCTTGAAGTGGTCAGACATGCTATATAGCATCCTCCAGGTGTGCCTTTATGTTAATCTTTCTCAGAATTGAATTCCTTCTGACCACTCTCCCATAGAGGCTGGATCTGTGAAGAACTATTGATATTGTTGAGGTTCTTCTGTTTCAGCCAGTGAGCTGTGTAACCCCTTCAGTGTTGTAACTGGCCTCTGAAACACTGAGACATTTGCCCTTCTTGCCCAATGTGCTGATGATTCAGTCTCCCACCTGAAGCAGTGTCCCTCCTGAAGCAGTGTCCCACCTGAAGCAGTCTCCCTCCTGAAGCAGTCTCCCTCCTGAAGCAGTCTCCCACCTGAAGTTGTCTCCCTCCGGAAGCAGTCTCCCTCCTGAAGCAGTGTCCCACCTGAAGCAGTGTCCCTCCTGAAGCAGTCTCCCTCCTGAAGCAGTGTCCCTCCTGAAGCAGTCTCCCTCCTGAAGCAGTCTCCCTCCTGAAGCAGTGTCCCACCTGAAGCAGTCTCCCTCCTGAAGCAGTCTCCCTCCTGAAGCAGTCTCCCACCTGAAGCAGTGTCCCTCCTGAAGCAGTCTCCCTCCTGAAGCAGTGTCCCTCCTGAAGCAGTCTCCCTCCTGAAGCAGTGTCCCTCCTGAAGCAGTCTCCCTCCTGAAGCAGTGTCCCACCTGAAGCAGTGTCCCACCTGAAGCAGTCTCCCTCCTGAAGCAGTGTCCCTCCTGAAGCAGTCTCCCTCCTGAAGCAGTGTCCCACCTGAAGCAGTGTCCCACCTGAAGCAGTCTCCCTCCTGAAGCAGTGTCCCTCCTGAAGCAGTCTCCCACCTGAAGCAGTGTCCCTCCTGAAGCAGTCTCCCTCCTGAAGCAGTCTCCCTCCTGAAGCAGTGTCCCACCTGAAGCAGTCTCCCTCCTGAAGCAGTCTCCCTCCTGAAGCAGTGTCCCTCCTGAAGCAGTCTCCCTCCTGAAGCAGTGTCCCTCCTGAAGCAGTCTCCCTCCCGTCACGTCCAGACAACATCTCGCTTTAGGCAGGCCAGTGGTGCGTCAGTGTAGTGTCTCTCCTCTGCTCTGTGTAGGTTTGGGGTAAAAAAAAAAATGACTTAATTTAGAGAAAATCATTTAGAGAATTAAATTGCTTTCGATTGGCAAAATTCTGATTAGATGCCCTCATAGCAACATGAGTGCAGTCATTTACGATTACGTTTGGGAAACCGGACACTGCTGAAAATTGTGCTTTGATGTTGGCCTCTTCACTCACTGTGTAAGCGGCTCTGATGTACCGACTTGTATGTTTAATCATGCCACAACATACGTTTTTTATTTTTTACGTTTTATTTACATTTTTTTTTACACCTATTTATATCATTATGTAGCCTATAATAGATCTGTGAACGTGTGAAATTACTTCACAGCTGTTTGCAGCCTGTAATTACCCACAATTAATATGAATACACATTGAAAAACATATTGAAGTGGAATTTACTCAAGAAAAATGTAAAAGCAATTTTCACACAAGTCTTAGTAAATTTAATTAAGTATATTTTAAGTAGGGTTTACATGGCACCAAGGATTATTCTCATAAAAAAATATAAGTAAATTTAACTGGCAGTTTTCGTTTTCTTTAAGTAAATTTTACTCAACTTTAGTTACAGTAAATTGTGCAAATAAAACAATGGGAAGTGCCAGTGTGGATCAGGGGACCACAGGCTTCGAAGATTTTCTCGCTGTCTCTTTTTCTGTTCATTTTGTTGTGGTTTATGCGACTCTGCCACCTGCTCACCTTAAGTGCAAGTGTGAAGACGTCACCCTGTGTGAGTATCTTTGCTCAGAGAAGTACAGTATATGGACTGTACTGTATGTGGACACCTGACCATCACACCCATATCTGCTTGATGAACGTCTCATTCCAGGTTTATTCCCCCCTGTGTTTGCTGTTATAATAAGCTCCACTCTTCTGGGAAGCTTTCCACTAGATGTTGGAGCGTGGCTGTGGGGATTTGTGTTCATTCAGCTACAAGAGCATTAGTGAGGTCAGGCGCTGATGTTGGGATGTCGAGGAGGTCTGGGGTTCAGTCTGTGTTCCAGTTCATCCCAAAGGTGTTCAGTGGTGTTGAGTAAATTCAGGGCTCTGTGCAGGAAACTCGAGTTCTTCCACTCCAACCTTCACACACCATGTCTTCATGGAGCTCGCTTTGTGTACAGGGGCATTGTCATGCTGGAACAGGTTTGAGTTCTAGTGAAGGGAGACTGTAATGCTACAGGACACAAAGACTTTCTATACAATTGTGTGCTTCAGACTTTGTGGCAATGTTTTGGGGAAGAGCCACATTTGGGTGTGATGGCCAGGTTTCCACATACTTTTGGCCATGTAGTGTATAACAGAGTAACAGGGCGTTTGCCGTCTATGGAACAGCTTTACCAGCTATACTGTATACCTCCATCTTAAAGGTGGTATAGATTATAGTCTGACGCATTTGTTGTAATTTTTTTTGTGTTGCTATTTGTTTTCTGGCTGTTTTATGCATTATTTTAATTATTAAAATTATTTGTTATTTTTAATACTATTTTATTTCTTGTTCCTTTTTCACTGATGCACAGCACCTAATCACCGCAAGCTGGGTTTTAATGTGCTTTATAAATCTCTGTGTCTCTTTCTCTCCATCTATTTTTCTCTTCTTATCTTTCTCTTAGTGATAGCAGCATGCCACATGGTCGTTTGCTTTGTATGTACTGCTTAAAGGTGAGGAGAAATCATCCTGCCGCTGCTTTGCTCTCTAGATGGCGACACGCGCGTTCTGCTTGCCAGTTGCCATGGAAACAGAGCTGGACCGAGGCAACGCAGTGTGTGCAGAGACGTAATGCAGCATCACTGGGTCCTCGGGGTTGGTATAGCGGGGTTTCTCCTCCTCCTCCCCCAGAAAGAGAGAGAGAGAGAGAGAGAGAGAGAGAGAGAGAGGGAGGGAAGGGGGGGAGAGAGATAGAGAGAGAGAGAGAGAGAGAGAGAGAGAGAGGGAGGGAAGGGGGGGAGAGAGAGAGAGAGAGAGAGAGAGAGAGAGTGATGCTGGTGCTGAAGCAGTACATCTTCTCACAGAATTGAAACTAAAGCGCTGCGTGATGAGCTGCAGGGCGCGCGCGGGACCCGGACACAGGGGTGAGATTCAGTCTGCTTCACTGATGCCTGATTTTTTGCGGATTGGGGATGTTTTAACTCTCGACAAAGCGCGTGTCAACACAATCGAGTGTGTATCACGCCCAGATCGGTGTAAGTTTAACGATCCGTGTGCGCGCGTGCCTAAAAGTGAGTCCTCCCGCGTGCCGTTTAGGAATATGGCTGTTATTGGTTGTGATATTTTTTTTTTGTCTTTTTTTTAATGCGTTTTAATGAGGTTTTTGTCTGAACCTAGGTTGATTTACTGCTGTGTGTGTGTGTTATGTGCAGGTCTTTAGCTGGTTCTGAGGGTCATTTGGTCTCATAATGGTGATAGTACACTACATGACAATATGGAGTGTGTGTGAGTGTGTGTGTGTGTGTGTGTGTGTGTGTCCCTAAAACTGACAAAAACTAAATGTCAGTAATGTTATTAATGATACTGCCAAATCAGAAACATAAACATTTTTATGGTGTTTTAGCCTATGATACTGTGTGTGTGTGTTTGTGTGTGTGTGTGTATGTGTGGGTGAGTGTGTGTGTGTGTCCTGAAAACTACCTAAAAAGGAATGTCAGTAGTGACAGTGATCTCATAAAGATGGTAGCACACTACATGACAATAAGGAGCCTCACAAAAATCCCTTTCTCCAAGTAATATGTACTGTAGGTAGAGTAATACGAGTGAATGGAAATATCTCACAGTCATAGAAGTGTGTGTTTATGTGTGTACTGTAATTTAAAACCCTCATTCAGACCTCCATATTGGTCTCTAAGTGAACGCAGACTGCTGTGTTAGCCTTGAACCTGTGCAGCACTTTGAGGCTTCATTCACATATTATCTATCTTATTTAATCACATTGTGTTTAGATATTACACTTTCATATCTAACATTTTGTCATGGTTTAAATATAGTTATACTGTGGTTATATTACTACAGTGATAAAACATTTAGCCCTGCCACATAATTTACACACTATTCTCGATGATGGCTGAGTGTTCATAACTGTGCAGTGTGTGGATGCTGAGAAAGACAAACTGAAAGTAATACAATAAATATGCAGATGATGGACTGTACTTTCTAATCAAATGACGTGTGAAGTAATGGACACTTTAAGCACTAACATGTTCCATCGTGCACCATGGAGCCAAACGGTTAGGCTTCTTAGCCGACAGAAAGAACCGACATGGCCACTGACTTATACATCTCTCTTGTGTGGTAAACAGAATTATGGGACTGACAGATTTTTCCAAAATGATGATGAGATGGCTGTCCTTATGCTGACATCCGACTGTTTCTGCCCTAACTAGGCATCCTCCACCCAGCAGATATCTAGAGATAGTCCTGATATATTGAAATGTTCCTTTACAACAATGTTGTGAATATTGTAGAACTGATTAACACACACACACAGACACACATGCATGCATGATACCTTTACTTATTTTTCTTATCTCTCAATTTATCACAGTCTCTCTTGTCTCTTGTTCTGTTGGGACTCCCAAGAAGCTGCTGAGGCGCATTAATACAGGAACATGTCGTCCTAAAGCGTACATGGATTAACAAGTTTGAGGATTTCAAACAATTACGGAAAAATGCATGAGGACGAAGTTTGGATGGCTGGACCAGTAGATGACAGAGAGGCTGAGCTGAACTTTAGCCCTAGGTGAACAGTTCACATGAGCGAATGACACTGCACATTGGCATGGCAATGGTGATGAGTCGAACCGAGTGGCTCTGATGGACGAAATACCATATTGAAGAGTTCTGCAGAAGGGTCGCAGTTGGATTTTTATAACTGAAGAATTTGTCAGAAGATGTCGGATTCGGGAGCAAAGACGCCTCCAGCTCAGCGGCATCGGAGGAAACAGGTGATACACGGACCAGAGGAGCAGAAGAAGGTAAGAGGATTTACATTAATGACATCCTGGCTTCTGCATTAGAGAGAGATAGATAGATAGATAGATAGATAGAGTACTTTATTGATCCCTGAGGAAAATTGTTTTGTTACAGCACTACAAGGTACAATAAATTATGATTTAGGCATGCAGTTTGCATAATGCTAAAGTGGAGGCTATAAGCTTTCTTTACTGTGTAGCTACATTAGCCGTGTAGCTCCAGTGAAAAACCAAAGAAGCAAACTTGACACGAAACATGTCTTGGCTTGTTGACCTCCTTAGATGTAAAAAGGAGACATTGTACACACTTCATTTGCCCAACCTGTAACTTTCATGAGACTTCCTGCAGTTCCTGTGTGTGAGTTTAATGGGCTGACATGGCAGCTACTGCAGCGAGAGCAGAGCTACAGGCATGACTGATTATCAAACAACTGATTAATTGTGTAACTGATTACTGACACATGCCCAGGGGCTTAAATTTGATGCAAATACATGGGAGCAGCATAGGGAGCTGAGATTGGAACTATGATGAGTCTTTGTGTAATCCAGACAACCCCTATACATCTAATATGCCAAAAGGTTTATAGCTGTGTTTCCTCTCATCATGTTGAACTATGCAAATGCTTTTTCAATCCTTCCTGCTTTTTCATAGTACTTGCTATACTGTATAACTTAGTCAACAATGCCTTATATCACAGCACTGGTAAATTCTTAAATCTGATTGGTCAGAAGGTATTGGTAGATTGGCTGGATAGGTGGATTGGCTAAGATAAATTGCCCCTAGGTGTGAATGTGTGTGTGTGTGTGTGTGCATTTTGCCCTGTGAAGGACTGGCATTTCATCCAGGGTGTATTCCTGCCTCATGGCCAGTGACCAGGGATAGGCTCCGGACCCACTGCAACTCTGACCAGGATAAAGCAGTGTCTGAAAGTGATTGAGTGAGTAAATGAGTGAGTGAGTGAATGAGTGAGAGAATGAATGAGTGACTGATTGAGTGAATGAGTGAATGAATGAGTGGGTGAATGAATGAGTGGGTGAATGAGTGAGTGAGTGAGTGAGTCAGTCAGTCAGTGTGTAAGTGAGTGAGTGAATGAGTGAGTGAATGAGTGAGTGAAGGAGTGAGTGAAGGAGTGAGTCAATGAGTGAGTGAGTCAATGAGTGAGTGAGTGTGTGAGTGAGTGAGTGAGTGATTGAGTGAGCGAGCAAGTGAGTGAGTGATTGAGTGAGCGAGTGAGTGAGTGAGTGAGTGAGCCAGTGAGTGAGTGAGTGAGTGAGTGAGCGAGTGATTGAATGAGTGCTTGAGCGAGTGAGTGATTGAGTGAGTGACTGAGTGAGTGAGTGAATGAGTGAATGAGTGAGCGAGCCAGCGAGTGATTGAGTGAGTGATTGAGTGAATGAGTGAGTGAGTGAGTGAGTGAGCGAGTGAGTGATTGAGTGAGTGAGCGAGTGAGTGATTGAGTGAGTGACTGAGTGAATGAGTGAGTGAGCGAGTGATTGAATGAGTGCTTGAGCGAGTGAGCCAGCGAGTGATTGAGTGAGTGATTGAGTGAATGAATGAGCGAGTGAGTGAGTGAGTGAATGAGTGACTGACTGAGTGAGTGATTGAGTGAATGAGTGAGTGAGTGACTGAGTGAATGAGTGAATGAGTGAGCGAGCCAGCGAGTGATTGAATGAGTGCTTGAGCGAGTGAGTGAGTGAGTGAGTGAATGAGTGAGTGAGTGAGTGAGTGAGTGAATGAGTGAGCGAGCCAGCGAGTGATTGAATGAGTGCTTGAGCGAGCGAGTGAGTGAGTGAGTGAGTGAGCGAGCCAGCGAGTGATTGAGTGAGTGAGTGAATGAATGAGTGAATGAGTGAGTGAGTGACTGAGTGAGTGATTGAGTGAATGAGTGAGTGAGTGAGTGACTGAGTGAGCATGCCCATCATATTTTATTCCTCATTTATACCACAGCATAGTTGACTGTGCTTTGCTCAGTAGCATTAATTCTAATTAGGACAGTAGAACTCTAGTGTTTTGGACATTGCTTAACTAGATGAAATGAGCAAAATAGAATATAAGCAAGGGTTATATTATGATGTTAATATATTATGGAGTTTTATTCAGCTACAGTTCCTCTACAGGAAATGCATTATTATAATTAAGTGAATCAGATAACTGAGACAGCTTTAGATTCTCTGTGTGTTGGATAATTAGACTCTTTCCACTCCTACGGTCTGTATTTGAATGTTTTTAATCACTGTACAGTGAGGCATGGAAGTGAATCCTGTGAGGATGTGAGAGAGGCCCTGCTGTTCATTCCCCTCACTGACAGGGAGGAGTGGAAGATCAATAAAGAGCAGACAATACATTAGTCGCATAATGTTCATTGAATAAATGTGGTTCAGACTGTCTGAGAGCTGTTTTTCTTTGTACATTCCTTAATTCAATTTTGTAGATATTTTAGGAACACTTTGCAGTATATGTACTTTTAATATCTCATTCAGACCTACATTAGACCATCTATGACGCTCAACAAGCAAAGACCAGGTTACACGATGCATTTACAGCATTTATTTATGACATGCTGATAGTGTTAGCATTTCTACCCCCGGGGTTTTTCATTAGTTTTTCCCTGGTGTTTCCAGGGGCAGAGTGGTAGGGTAATATTAATAAATAATAATTTCACAGGATTGTTCTGCACTTTAATTGATGTTCAAAGTGTCAAGCTCGTTTCTTGAGCTATACCCACAGGAAAGAGGATGTTTGTGAGCTCTTTCTTTATGTGTGCTGAAACTCTTGTGCTGATCAACCAGGACTCAGTTTTATGTTTGATTTGTTTTGCTGTTTCTGAGTTCTTGATAATGATTTTTCACGATCATTCTTTCTGCCACAAAATCTTAAAATGCCATGAAATCAGAGCTTTATGTGCATGTGTTTCAACATTGTAAATGCCGATGTACAGTATATGGAGACAACACAGAAATCTGGTTTTGTATATTCTTTTATTTTAGTTAGCTATCCTAAGTGTCTAATACATTTTGTGACATTTTGCCATTGCCCACTGCAAATACGGATCTATATTATTGAAATATTTCGTAATATCTCGTACAGTGTGGTCTTGTTGGTTGAGAGCACTAGGGATGATAATATACAGCAACTTCAAAAAAAAAAAAATGGTAGTGGACTCAGACTTGATTCAGATTATAGCCTATAAAAAGTGTTTAAACAACTGTAATATTTTACATAAATAAAAAGAACCACAGAAGTGTGTGTAGTAGCCAATAAAATATGAGCAGTAAAGTGTATTGTCTGAGGTCCGTGTTTCTCTGTACACTTCCATATGGTTAAGGTCAATAAGGTCATCAGTCCCTATTGAATTTCAGCACTTTACACCCTCAGCATCTGTGTTCAAAACTCTTTATTGGCCTTTAAATCACTCCAGAAGGTTAATTAGCGTATGTTTCCTGTGCTGGTGGATGTGTGTATTTTGTCTGTATTGATCTTCAGTGTTTTTTCAGTCATTCAGTGGCCATTAAATGCAGCTTAGCTTCTTCTCCTTGATATTTATATGATTATCCTTTGAAATTTGTTTGATAAGCTCAGCAGTATCAGTGGGATAACTGTTACTAGATATCTTTATTCTGGAGCAAGAGTTATGCTTGTGTACTTTTTAAAAATGTGCATTTTTGCTGTGAGTAGTGTGTCCACACTGGGGAAGTGCACTGTAAGCCCCCTGAAGGAGGTGCTGCTGTGTGTGTCAGAGGCAGCTGGGCCGGGGCTGTAAAATTGGCGGTTGTTTCTGTGGAGGATCTTCTGGAGGTTCAGTTGTGAGGTTATGCAGTGACCTGCCTTTTCTCTTTAGCTGTCCAGCAAATATTCAGGTACTACATTATCAGCTGTTTCCTTCTCTCTCAAATGTCCCCACAAGGATAGAAATATCTGATATTTGGCTGGTCCCCACAAGAAAAACTGCTTTTTTAAAATATAGGTTTCTTTTTGGTTGCTGAGATAAAGGTTAGGGTTAGATTTATCTGTAATGTAATGTTAGTTAGGTGGGTTAATATTTATGTCAATTTAAGTTCTTCACAAGGATAGTAAGATAAACGTATGTGTATGTGAAGCGGGGGCAGGTGGGCGGGGTCAGAGAGTAAAACCACCAGGTCTGTAATTCTCAGAGGCCCCAAACACCATCTGTCTCGCACACACACACACACACACACACACACACACACACACACACACTCTCTCTCTCTCTCTCTCTCTCTCTCTGTTTATCGGGGGACAGGTGGCCCAAACAGACGAAAGGATAGATGGCTGGCTGTCTGGATGTATGTATGATGAATAAATACATACATGCATGATGATAGACAGATGGATGGGTGAATAGCTACATGGATAGACAGATAAATAGATGGATGTACAATATTATGTGGTATTTAAATTAAGATCAGTGTGTCAGATGGTCAAATCTGGAACAGTGACACATGTTCGCTGTACACATCCTGAGCGATTGTGCATTAAATCCCTAAATCCATTTCATCTAAATTCAATTCACCTCAGATCAAAAACAGATCACATTAACACGAAATGAAAGCTAACAGTGGGTAGCGTTGCTGTCTCACAGCTCCAGGGTCACTGGTTCGATCCTGAGCTCGGGTTACTGTCTGTGCAGATGTATTCAGGAAGAATGATGGCATGCAGCACACTAGGGAGTATACAGCTCATGGTAGGCTGAGACATACCAGATCTTTTCTTTGTAAATTTCAGGTCTTATCCTAAATCTCTATTCGCATCAGGCATGGCCAAGTTGGGAAAAACATATGTTTTTGGATGTTAACTATAATGATTTGCCATGTGCTTCTGGTTTCTGAAAATCCAGATTAAAACCTTGGGTGATTAATTGAACTTTGAGTTGTATTTCATCTGCAAAGGTTTACTCTTTGTATCTGTGTGTGTGTGTGTGTGTGTGTGTGTGCAAGAGAGAGAGAGAGAAAGTATTATGTGCATGTATCACATTTCTGGACTTCCTACTTCCTGTTTTATTTTTGTTGTCTTTTCTCTCTTGGGGGTGCTTTTAATGGTTAAAATTACAGCACTGCCACAACCTTGATGCTTAGAGAACACAGCCTGCGTGTTCATTATTAGATGATATTTCTCAGCAAAGATGCCCTCATTCTTTGCTAACATAAATCCGAAGATTGACTTTGAGATTTCGATTGACAGCTCTGACTCCACCCATCTGCAACTTGTCACTGCCCTTGAGTAACATAACGGGATAGGATAATGGCCTTGATCGATGAGCCTCAGCCTCAGCCTTTTCCCCTATTCAATTATTTATTGAGGCGCCAAGGGGCAGCGTTTCCAGATCCTAAAGCCTGTGCTTATGTTCAGTAATATAATATACTGTGATCAAAAACACACAGTATTGTTACAAAAGACATTTATATAATGTAGCTATTAAGTATCATGTTACATTATGTAATACTACATTATTTTCATTATCTACATATATTATGTAATAGCTATATAATCTACAATATTACATTATGTGAGTTGGACTGAGAGAAACAGATCAGGGGCCTATGCTACATAAGCCAAAGGCATATTTTGAGGGTGATGTTGCGGTTTTGTGTGTTGCCATTATTTCAAACCCTTTGTAAGGAGCATCAGGTCTAGTTGTTGGCCACACTCCCACATTTCAGAATGACTACAGTAGGGTGCTTAGAGCCAAATCTGAGAGTGACTTGTTCAAACACTGATGATGATGGAGTGATTCAGCATGATGGAACACTGAAACATTTTGGCATGCAAAATTACCAGGAATCATATGAGCACTGGTGTGGAGCTGTTAATAAGGTGAGGGCAGGTGTAACCGAGAAGTAAATGATATATGATATATGTCAATAGCATATATCAAATACTGTGCTGATCAGCCATCCCCCATCTTTACGGACATATACAACTGGTCATTGGAGCGGAATACTCTTCTGGCATACTTCAAGACATCTGTCCCAGTTCCAAAAACCCCAAAGATAACTGCCCTTAATAATTACAGACCAGTAGCCCTCACCTCTGTTATCATGAAGACCTTTGAAAGACTGGTGATTGGATTTCTCAAATCCAGTACTCAGGATCTTCTGAATCCACTGCAGCTTCCCTACAAAAGCAACAGATCTGTGGATAATGCAGTTAATATCGGGCTTAACTTCGTATTAAAGCACCTAGACTCTCCAAACACATATGCCAGGATCCTCTTTGTAGATTTCTGTTCGGCCATCAAAACCATTGTACCTGAACTCCTGCAAGAGAAACTCATCTCTTTGCATGTACCTGGTTCCATCTACATGTGGATCACAATCTTCAGAACATTTCTGAACTCTGGTCACTCAGCACTGGAGCACTACAAGGTTGTATCCTCTCACCACTTTTATATTCGCTTTAAACAAATGACTGCGTTTCCAGTGATGCATCTGTGAAGTTGATCGAATTTGCAGATGACATTACTGTGATTGGTCTCATCTCCGACAGTGAAGAGTCAAAGTACTACCAGGAGCTACAGTTAGCCTCCTGGTGTAGCCAGAACAACCTTGAGCACAACTCTCTTAACATTGTGAAGATGAAGGAGTTCCTAAAGATCTCAAATGTAAAAAACTAGAATTCTGGCAATAATTCAGCTCGTTATGTTTGAAGAAGAAAGGGTTATGCGTATGATCCCTAGAACACCATACCCACAGTGAAGCATGGGGGTGGGAGCATCATGATATGGGGCTGATTCTCTGTAAATGGTACTTACATGCCATCAAAGGAAACATGAATGGAACGATGTTCCAGGAGATATTAGAGGAGAATTTAATCTCATCAGCAAAAAAAAAATGAATCCGGGGAGAAGACGGACGTTTCAAGACAATGGCCCCTAACATACAGCCAAAATAACTCAAGGTCTTGCATGGCAGAGTCTGACAGCTGTAATTATGTCCTTATGTTGCTTTCCAAACAAGACAGACTTTACCTGTCCTACCTAGAAAGCCTCTGTCCTAAAGGAGCACAGATGGTGGTATCTGGGATGTTTGACATGTCGAATTTAAATTCAGTCTAATTTTAATGGTGTTAATTTATCAGCTGTCAGGAGTTTTTTGTCATTCTTTGACTGAGTGCGAGTGGAGGTGTGTGAGTGTGTGTGTGTAATGAAGATAATGATAGTGTGTTTACCCCCGAAGCCAACAGCAACAGCTCCTGTCTGGTCAGATAAGAGCTGTGTCTCTTACTGTTTCCTCTCTATTGTTGTCTCAGTGGCTCTAGTTCTCACAAAACATGACTCATAGTGTGCCTGAAATCAAGGTTCAGTTTAAGACTATAGCTCATCACGCAAAATGTGCTTGCCTGATGAGCTATTCGGTCCATTCTTTATGAGGAGCAATTTGTGGTTTAAAAGCAAAATGGTGTAAAATGGTGGAAATGATCAAATATACAGACAACAAAAATATAGAGACTAAATGCAAGTTCCATAATGAAGAGTTTTAATTATGAAGACTCTCATGCCAGAACACATAAAGGGTGTGGAGAGCATTAAAGCATTGATACAGCTGACAGGCCATTTGTTTAACCTTGATTAAAAGAAGTTCCTGTGAAAGGCAAAAAGGAAAAGCAGATTGAGCTACTTCCTATAAAACGTGTGTAATGAAACAGTATTCCATTTTTGTGTTCAACTGCAGCATTTGATATTTACAAATTTTACAGTATCAAAATAATATCTATTTTCTTCCAAATGGTTTGATGTAATTGATGTAGCCTATGTGTGACATGTGTGCTATGACACATCTGTGTGACAACAGCAACCCAAACAGTAAAGCAACAGTAAAGCTCATAGTGTGCTTAAATAGTGCTTTCACAGAGGTATGAATTAATAATATACACCTGCCTTAGGGAGGCTGACAAAATCACTGCTAATTGTCCTTCCCATTTCCCATTTCTCCACCCTTTTTTCCACTGACTTTGCATTTTCAACACTCCTCCCCCACCCTGGTCTCTGCTTCTCTCTCTCATTTCCCCCTTTTTTTCTGTCTCTGTCCATGATGTATAGGGAAAAACTCCTGTAGATGACAGCAAAGGCAGATTACTGCTGCCATCGGCCCATCACACCCACACATCCACACACACACACACACACACACACACACACACACACACACACATCCACACACACAGAGGTGATTATCACACTCCTCTACCCTCCAAGAAAAGTAGGCTGGTGCTTCACAGATCAACATGGCTTTAATAACAACAAAATGTAAATGAAACCTCCATCCGGAGCACAGTTGGTCATTCCTTCATGGATGAAGAATGGCAAAGCCTTTAAGAACTTTAAACACTAAAAGATTTTAAATTAATGCTAAGTAAGTAGCAACTGATGATACAAAAACATGTGGAATCTTGCTGGTTCCCCCTCCCCCCTTCTTTAAATTATTAAAGATTCAGAAATGAAATTGTGAAACACATTCTCCACAGTGACTTGGTGAGAGATCTAATCTCTGATCCACTGTTACGAGGGTTGTCGAAGAGTGCGAATGTGTGTGAGTGTGCTGAGCTGTCACTGCTGTTTCACTCCCTCATCAGTCCTGTTCCCACCACCAGTGATCTGATTGGCCCACTCTGAGGCTCGTGCTCTGATTGGCTGATAGAACCATCTTTACTGTAACATCACTTGGAAGCTGTAGTCGACCTCTCAGAAGGTTCCAGAGCAGAGGGTGTGATAAATGTGTGTGAACGTACAAAACAGCCCAGCCCCCACGATGAGTCCACACACACACACGCACACACACACACGCGCACACACAGAAAACAAAAAGAAACACATGCAGTGAGAAATTGCATATTCATATTTTGCATATATTTACATATTCACATATTCAAATGCTTATGTAGTAGTCACATATTCATATTTCATACACACACATGTAAACAGGGTTGCAAACAAAAACGCACAAACACACACACAGCCACACCCCACACATGTATGGACATGCAAACATGAGCACAAAGCGTACACACAAATATCATTTTGGAGAATTGTACGTTTTTGTGTGTTTTATGACTTAGAATAACAGTCTCATAGCTGACATCAGTGACTTTATGCCTAGTGAGCAAGACAAGGCAACAGCAGACACACGGGAAACCCTTTATGATAGAGGAAGAGACCTTGGAGGAAACCAAGACTTCTCACCTGATATCAGGGCTGTTTCTGTTATAAGAACTGTGTTATGTTTCTACATTACAAATTCCCTTTTTCTTGCGAGACTTCTGTTGAATTTATTAGTTGCTTTAGCTAGCTGTAGCTACACTAATCAACAACTGGATGTATTGTGGTGAGTGTGTTCCATGATGTCATCCTTACAAAGAATCTTTGCTGCCCCCATCCAAGTTATAGTAACTTTTATTATTAGAATGCAACTTAATACAAATGCATTATCTAGATAATGTGACAATGTGATGTGAAAAGATAATGTGTTCTGAAAGCGTACAAATACATATACTAATTGGAGGTAATTATGTTGCAAAACTTGAGAACCTGATCTGAGAACTTTTTACTTGTATTGTCGAAAGACTAAGTAACTCTTTCGATCACCCTTAGTACCTGCCTGGTCAGGGTAGTGGTAGTTTAAATTAGGCTACTAAATTTACTACAAAACAACTAAATTCATTAGAAAATATTGTGGGCAGGTACAAACAAAAATAATAATCAGGCAAGCAGGATTAAAAAACAGTCCCGCGCACACCTCTATTTTAGACCAATTATGACGGAGTGATGCAGCTGAGGGTGTGGAAGTGTCAGAGCCAGAATTCACACACCATGTTGAAACTGCTACTATTTCTAGTCCAGTGTTTTTCCAGTGTTTCTGGGAGCATAGTGGTGTAGGGTTTATAATTAATGAAAAAAAAAAAACAAAACAAAACAACCAATCTGAATGCCTACTGTCAGGTCTAATCCTCAGGTCTAATCCTAACTCAACTTCCCAGAACGCACCACGGCATACAAACATGGCCACTACAAACTTCAATCCCCAGCACAACACTCAACAGTCACTTTCATAATCTCCTGAAGTTTAATCACACACACCTGTTTCCAATTACACTCACACCCTATATAAACAGACCTTGGACAGTCATTCAGTGTGCATCACCTGACTTACCAAGCCTTTGTTTTCTTGATTGCGTTGATTGCGAAAATAACAGAGAAGAGATATTCTTATAGCGTTTACTTAACAGCTGTCATTTAGGGACACTACCCCCAACTAACTAACTAACACACAGGACACAAACACACAGAGGGAACAGTAATAAAGCCTTAAGTGAGCCTCAGAGGAGTTCCCACTGAACGGTAACACACCTGGGAGAATCATAATGAACCTCTTGGACCAACATTCAGCTTCATTACAGAAAATAATTAAGAAATACCTCACCCACAAATGCTAAATTAGCTAACAGGGCTTGACAGCTAGTGCTGTTTAGCCTCAGAGCTGTTTTGGAACCTGGGTGCAATTTGTCATTAAAAATGCTCAGCCTCCCATTTTTAAAAATTACCGTGTTAGTTTGTTGAGTAATCTTACACAATGGATTTCCTAGCCACAGTGTTATCATTTAGCCAAGACATGTCAAGACTTTTTTCATTTTTGCCACTGGAGCTCACACTCATTTGCCTCACAACAATAACTTTTCAAGTGAGGGTTAGTGTGTGTGGAGTTCTGTTCATGTTCTCCTCATATTCGCATGGGTTTTCTTCACACCTCCCTAAAACATGCCAGTATGTTGATTGGCTACAATTTGCCCCTAACTGTGAATGAGTGTGTGAATGCATGCGTGCATGGACGGGCGTCCCATCCGATACATATTCCTGCCTCACACTCAGTGTTACTGGGATAGTCTCCAGATCTGTGAGCCTGACAAGGATAAAGTGGTTGCTGAAAGTGAGTGAGTGTTCCTTCCAGAGGTATTCAGACTTTTTCTCCACTTCCCAGGTTTTTGAGAGCTTGCAAACTGTTAGAAACTGTTTAAGCACGTCTGACTGGATGGAGGCAGGACTGTCAGTCATTCTTGTGGATTTGCCATTTTTATGATGAAAAAAGAAGACTGCTCTTTTGGAGTATTTTTGAGTGATAACTAGTTCTAGTGTACTCCGATGTTAAAGTTCTGAGCTCAAAAGTAAAATACTTTGCATAAAGACAAGCAGGCCTGACATAGTCATTTAAATATTTAGTTATGGTATTTTCCATCTCATTTCTCACCTGTCACCCCTGCAATTCCTTTAGTTTGCATACCTCTGCTCTATAGTATGATATTTCTGAGTTGCTGTGAGACCCTGGCAGGTCTGTAATGGTAATTCACAGTCAGTGCTGGTTCAGAGGTGTGTGGCACTTCAAGCATGGAAAGTAACTGACAGGAGCCAGCAGCCAATCATCAGAGAGAACAATAGAGTGAGAGAGTGAAAGTTTGACATGAGAGCTGTCAACATGCATGCATTTATGACATTTAAAGTGCTTTTGGTAGCCGTTACTTTCGCTACATGGCAACTTTATCTAGGTGAACTTTGACCTGTGAGTTTGCAAACCTCAGTTTTGTGCACAAGAAGGCAATACAGTCAAGTCAAATTAAGTCAAATTTTTATTTATATATATTTTTTATAAATATTTATATATATATTTTTATATTTACAATATAAAACTTATTTATATTATTGTTTAAAGACAACAGGTGATCCAAAATGCTGTACATAACATCATATAGCAACACATTAAATAGCATCATAAGACAAAGAATAAAAATAATTTTTAAGAGAAGATTTAAAAATGGCTAAAGATGGAGCAGACATCATGTGAAAAGGGAGATGGTTCCAGCGTTTGGCCCCAACCACAGAAGAGGCTTGATCACCCTTTGTCTTAATATGACAATGGGGGACAGAGAGAAGAAGTTGATTACAAGATCTTAGCATTCTGGCAGGAGAGTAGGGGTGAAGAAAGTCAATAATGTACTCTGTAGCAAGACCAGAAAGAGATGCCAAAACAGGGGAAATATGGTCCCTCTTTTTGGTTCCTGTTAAAAATCTAGCTGCTGCATTTTGCACAAGCTAAAGCGAGATAAGGCAGTGTGAGGCAAGTCAACATACAGAGAACTACAGTAGTCCAACTGTGTTGTAATAAGAGCATGAATCACAACTTCTGGGTCTTTTAAAGAGAGAAACTGTGGTCTCTTTGGTCTGTAAAAAAGGGCAGTGGCAGCTCGTCCATAGGGGCAGATGGAGCAGAGGGCCATCATATATATTAAATGTTATCAAATATTAATCTTCAAGTACTCATTCACAACTGCATACATTTTAAACTCCATTTAAATATTAATTACCCCTTTTGAGTGACCAACAATTTAAGAAGTGTTGCTATTTAACAGATATAAGCTTTACTGTTGATTTTTGATCTAGCTTTTCTAGATGTTACACAATCCTGGGGCAGTGTGCTCACTACCCCATTTAGCTTCCAAAGAATTATTATTGCACCAAGTGGTCAAAGAGCTGTCTCTCTCTCTCTCTCTCTCTCTCTCTCTCTCTTTCTCCCTGAATTAGCATCAGACAGGACAGGGCTGCTTGATTGGGCTAGTTTAAAAATACTCTGTCTGCCAAGATCTTGTTTTATAGCAAATATTCTGAATTAAATCTAATAAAGTTTCATGAAAAAGCAATGTGTACATGCAGACAGTGTGGAGAATTTTAGAGTAATGTCTATACATCAGAAAGGAGTGAGAAACAAGTATTTCACATGTTGAGAAAGGCTGAGAAAAAAGATGTCTCACTTTTCCAATGCCTAAGTATTTTGAGCTAGTCTTTTGTCTGGTGTTTGAGATGTAGTTGTAGTTGGGCATGAAAATTTGCTGAAAGCTATCAACCCTGGTTAATGATATTCCCTCAAAAACAGTTGAACAAGGGTACACTATTTGGCCAAAAGTATGTGTAAACCTGACCATCACACCCATATCTGCTTGTTGAACATCCCACTCCAGATTTATTTCCCCTTTGCTATTACAATAACCTCCACTCTTCTGAGAAAGCTTTCCACTAGATTTTGGAGTGTGGGGATTTGTGCATCCCAAGTTCATCCCAAAGGTCAAAGTGCATCCTATTACATCTCAACTGCCTATTACAGGTCCTGAAATCACACCCACCAGAGGCTATCATACTTTTCTTTCTTTAATATCATAGTCTGTATCACCTACCACCTAGCAACACCCTAGCAACCTCCTGGAATATCCAAGTAACAGTTTAATGTTTTAACACTTTAACGCTTTAATCATTGATCATGTTTTAATCTTCAAACATACTTACATATGAGCATACTAGGATTTTAACTTAGACATAGACATACTAACCTACATACTAGACTGTATATACACGTACTACCCTACATACTAGACTGTATATACACGTACTACCCTACATACTAGACTGTATATACACGTACTACCCTACATACTAGACTGTATATACACGTACTACCCTACATACTAGACTGTATATACACGTACTACCCTACATACCAAAGTGTACATAGACATACTAGTCTGCATACCATACTGTATATAGACATACTAAACTACATACTACGCTGTATGTATGGCCACTAACATACAAACTATGCTTTACGTATTCATAATATCCTACATAATATGCTTTACATATGCATACTGTACTGAACTGTATGAATATTGAAACGGCCTGTAGTGACCACCCGTTTTCTGCATGCACCACTCTGATGTGGTGATGGCACGAATTTGTTATTTAATCATTCTGTGCATGATCTTCCATCAACCAATCTCGGCATATTAATAATGTTGCCTTTTCCAAATATGGAGGAATGGTAATGATGTTGACCTTTTATAAAACATAATTACAGCGTGATTATTGTGCAAAACATGTTATTTGACAAGTATATTATCAGCTGCACTGTATATGTGTTGCTTTAACCCCAGCTGTGCCTCTGGGTGTGGGCCTTTAGTGTGATCCACTGATTAATTCCAAATCCCAAAATGTATCACAGTGTAGAGACCTACAAACATGTTGAAAAAAGAAAAGCTGATGGGACACAAAGACAAGGGAGATGGGAGACTAAGGACATTCAGAGATAATCATATGTGAGTTCTTTTTAAATCTCTTTCTTAGTGTTATATATTTTTGATATTTGGAAAACATCACTTAATAGTTCATACAGTTGAATAATTTACATGTATATTAGCTCTTTTTAGCTCTAGAAATATCAATCAATAGAAATAAAAAAAAAAATGAATAGCCTTTTATTATGGCACTTCAGAGGCTCACAATAATGCTGATGTGGTCGAGGCAGAATTTGCTGTACATGTACATACTAAGCTACATAGTATACTGTACCTACATACCAACTACAACAAAACTGACTGCCTATTATATATAACGTGTAACCTCTGTATAAATTAAGTGGACAATACCACACAGATACCCCAAAAATGGCTGTGGATGGTCTCACTTGGACAGCCTGAAGATTGCTTTTACTGAAAACAGTTTATACAGTGGACAACTTCACTTGGGTGCTGTATCTTTAAAGCTAAAAACACTAATGAAATAAAAAATGAGTGAAGATCCTTTCAACACACTGAAGTTCCTTTCAACACACTGAAGTTCCTTTCAACACACTGAGCACTTCTTGATAGTATACAGCTGTGTATGATTAATGACTCATAATCTCACTATCTGGTGTCCCCCAGATGAGGATGGGTTCCCTTTTGAGTCTGGTTCCTCTCAAGGTTTCTTCCTCATGTGGTCTCAGGGAGTTTATCCTTGCCAGCGTCGTCTCTGGCTTTCTCATTAGGGAAAAATCTAAACCTATATCTGGATTTCTGTAAAGCTGCTTTGTGGCAATGTCCATGGTTAAAAGAACTATATAAATAAAAGTGAATAGAATTGAATTAATATGTGGGTACAATCCGAATCAGAAAGGAAATCGTATTTGAAAACCAGCAGTTCATACAGGTATAATTACCCTCCCCATTACACCTAAGACAGAACATCCTGCACTTACAAAAGCCAGAAATGAAGCTGATACACATGAATATTTATATAACATGTAGTGTTGTAACAGAGCATAAATACACACCAACTACATTAGAGTTACCTGTACGATTTATATGTCACTACACATTTATTATGAAGTATTAAGTATTACACACTTAATATGAAGTTGGACCCAAAAATATATGAAATGCTTAAATGTTTCAGTTTATATCTGTATGAGAGTTAGAGCTATATATATAGCTGTATGAGAGGGACAAAAGCAGGGACATCCATAATTGTAACTGTTGCAAAAAATAGTTGCTGAAGGTAATAGATTCCCTGCTTGAATGTTTGGCCTTCTCTGTCAGACGTATGTGGACTGAAACACAACCTGCTCTAGCCAATGTTTATTATTGAAGAAGTCAGTTCTTCTGAGTAACCTCTGTGTGTGTGTGTGTGTGTGTGTGTGTGTGTATTTTCATCATTCCACTATCTTCTTTTACGTTGGTTGTTGTTCCCTCAGTGCAGCTCTATGGGAGCAGAGTGAATTTAATTACAGAAAACCTGAGCTTCCCAAGGGTTTCTCTCTGTCTCTCTCTCTCTCACTCTCTCCCACTGTGTGTGTGTGTGTGTGTTTGTGTGTGTGTGTGTAGAGTTTAGCAGGAATGTTTCAGTCTAATGCCATTGTAGCTCAAGCTCCTGGGTATTAGTAAGAAATAGCACACACACACACACACACACACACACACACACACACTTATGATGTCAAACCAACTGAAGTGAATTGATCAGGATATTCAGACAGCAAACAACATATAAATACACATTTAGTTCATGTGTATTCTTCATTATGGAGCTAATTACTTGGAGATACGTCCACACAGGTGCTACATGTGTGCATCATTCTCTCTCTCTCTCTCTCTCTCTCTCTCTCTCTCTCACACACACACATACATATACACACACATACACACACACACAGAGCACATCCTGTGTGTTTTATGGCTCATTAATGGAAGTCCAGATTAAAGGCGGATATGTACAGTTTTTAATCACACATTAATGGATAATTAACATCCTTATCACAGCAGCTGCAGGAGACAGACACACACATGCACACACACATGCATACACACACATGTATTCTTGTAAATATAACATCATAGGGACACTAGTCCCATGCTTTGTGGGGACACCACTTTCCTGTGATCTTACAGATGTAAAAGAATCAGGATGTATAATTTAAATCTGGGATTTAAATTATTATCACCTCAAATACTGGATTCATACGACTCAGTTTTTTCTCTTGTTTTTGCCGCCTAATAGGGGCGTAACAAGGATTTGTGTCCACAGTTGGCATAAAGGCTATATTCTGTTTATACAACAAAAACTGTTTATTCAACATGATAAAGACTAGACTTGACTAAATAGGGTACTTTCTGTCTGTATTATAAAAGTCAACAAATAAAAAATGTCCATAAACAAGCTCCACTGCTGTGCAACTTTGACTCATTTAGAGTAACCTCCAGATATTTATAATACTGAACCAACTCCACATTCACACCTTTAACGGAAACAGGGGTTTCTCTCTCCTAAAATCCACCCTATCATTTTTATATTTTGTAGACTTTTGTAGATGCAACATTAATTTTGAACCTGACTGGAGAGAGGACAGTATTGTTCATTATTGTTTTAGTTTTTTGCCTACAGCTGTAGCCTTTCCTATGTGGATCATGTTTTTTGTGAGTCATTTTGTGTGTTATCACACTGACCACCATCAAGTTATAATCGGCGAGAAGAAAAGAAGCTCAGTAAAACACAGAGAGAAGCCAAACTGACTTCACTAATCTCAGAACAGCTGATATGCATGTTTAAACAGAGATAGTGCAGACAGAGCACTATACACTCTCCAGGGAGCTAGCAAGGCATTTATGGAAATTAATCAGAGTGTGTGCTGTGTATTCAATTCAGTTCAATTTTATTTATATAGCTCTTTTAACAGCGGACATTGCCACAAAGCAGCTTTACAGAAATCCAGATGCAAAATATGGATTTAGATCCCTAATGAGCAAGCCAGAGGTGACAGCGAGGAAAAACACCCTGAGACAACATGAGGAAGAAACTTTGAGGGGAACCAGACTCAAAAGGGAACCCATCCTCTGCTGGGTGACACCGGATGGTGCAGTTATGCATGCTATATAAGTCAAACAGTGCATAGTCTGTGGAAAAGATCTTGTATGAGAATTACAGTATTTTTTAATTTCTTTGGAGTTTTTAGCCTTAAGCCTTATATCATACATATATATATATACATACACACACACATACATATATAGATAGATAGATAGATAGATAGATAGATAGATATAAAAGCAGGGATTTTGCAGGGACTGGACAGGGATTTTGCATTTTGTGACAAACTTTTAAACCTAAAAACCTGACAAAGCTCAGAACTAACACAGTCCGTCTGTGGCTCATTGTAATTAACATAATAATCATAATTAGAATATTTCTGGTAATTAACATAAATATTTAGCTGATAACTTTTTTACAGTGGTCACTTATGAGCACGTTTAAAGAAATATAAATTTGGGTGTGAGTGGGTGTGTGTATTTGCGGACATTTTATATCTTGGTACAGACGAAATGCCCTTATGAGGATAGGAATATGTGGGGATGCCCTGTGGGCATGTATAACTTTTTTTCTATTTAGGCCCTTCCAAATCTAAAAGGGCCTAAATGTTTCCTTTTGTTTACTGAGGTTAAGTTTGGGGTTAGACTTAGGAACAGCATAGCATTAATGGTCTGCATAAATAATTATATCAGTGGAAGGTCCACGCAAGTAAGATTGTGTGTGTGTGTGTGTATGTGTGTGAACAGAGGAGTGTTGATCTCTCCTTTTATGGTAAAGATTTTCTTTCTCTGTCTCTCTCTCTTTCTCTTTCTGTCTCTCTCTCTCTCTCTCTCTCTCTCTCTCTCTCTCTCTCTCTGTGATGTAAATAAGTCTGATTCTCTTGCGTTCACTGACTGGCTGCTGATGTGTGCATTTGATTGTGTGTGTGTGTGTGTGTGTGTGTGTGTGACACAGAGAGAGGGTGTATGCAATTTGTTTTGACTGACTGTATGGTTATCTGTGTCTTTGATCCCTGGAGGCGCATGTGTGTATTGGGCTCAGCTGCAGTCAGAGGCAGGTGGCTATCCTCAGGGTATGTAGTGGTTGGAGAGTGTTGTACACAGACACACACACACACACACACACACACACACACACACACATCCACACACACCCTTCAATGCAGTGCTTAATCTAGAGTTTAAACATATTCACAACTCTTAAGAATTGTGTGTGTGTTTGTGTGTGTGTGTGTGTGTGTGTGTGTGTGTGTGTGTATGTCACCCAGAGACAAAAACTGTGTTGATGTCCACTGTGTTTCCGTTCCTAATAAGGACATTCTGTTCTGTGCTCGTATTCACTCTTAACTGCTTCTATTGAAACACAGTTTGTTTTATATGGTATATGTAAGTTACACTATAGCATTCTGTAGTGTAGAAGGTCACAGTAAGTTAATAACAGTCTCTTTAGTGTTGTTAGTGTTGTTAGTGTACATAGTGCTATCATTTTTCAGTATTCAGCACTATGATTGGCTAGTAATTGGTAAAGCACTTTCACTTTGCTGTTGTACTGCGCTGTTGTACTGCGCTGTGGTTGCTGAGTCAATCAAACGTAACATCATCCTTACAACATTCAAGTTGTATGTTGAGCTAGCTGTCTAGATTATGAAGATAATACCTAGCTACTGTGATGATAGCCTGATAGCGATGATATTTATTACCTTAAATTGCAGCATACAGTGGCATGCATTAATATTAATCAAAATTCTGGTAAGCAATTCTGCAATTCTGGTGACACTACGTACAATAGAGGGCGAAGAACAGTGCTGTCAGTATGTACCAATGACTGTATATGGGTGGATTCAAACAGTGGAGAAAAAAAAAATTAAGCCAAAATGTCTCTGAGGCCCTCTAGTGGCTGACTGCAGTACAATTTTTAACCCTGCACCTTCCTAAGTAAGAAAATAGAACACAGGCCAAAATTATGTTTTTAAGTTACAAAAATTAAGTTACATCTCCTCAAATTATTTTTGAGAATAGTGTTCTGACGTTTTTACAAGTTCAGGTGACCTTGATCTCCCCCCAATATTTTTCTTTAAGATTAATGTGTTTTTGATGATAAATAAATAAATAAATAAGGCGTGGTTGATGAGGTGATTGACAGTTTTGGACAAGGCAGTTGAGCCCTCATTAACACGCTCGCACTTTCTAATATGCACCTGAAGCTCTTGAGAGTTCTGTAGCAAAGCCATGTCTTGTTCTGCTGTAAACTTTTCTAACAGACCCTCAGAGGGGAGTTCCTTGCAGATTTTTTTTGTGTAAGTTGCTGATTTTGAGGTCAAAGAAAGCTCAGTGTACTAATTACAATGTGAGTGCACAAAGTCATGGAATAAACCAAGGCAACTAACACTAGCTAATTTTCTTAACCAATTTATTGACTGTATGAGACCATAGCTAACACTAGAAAATAGCTTGGCTATAGCCAGTCACTCCTTTTTAAACAAACTACACCAACAGAACAAGCATAAAAGACACACAGTTCTCTATTCAGATGGGTAAATTACTGTAGATGTCAATTCCTCAAAAAAAGGTTGTGTTGAGTGTAAATGTTGACTGCAGTTTACCAGTATATTTACAGTTGTTATGTTACATTAGCTACTTATACTTATATAACTTTGATTAAAATGATGGATAATGTCAGCTAGCTAGCAAATGGTAGCTCAGTCAATCATTTTTTCATCTTTCAGTCAGTCCTTTCTTGACAACAGTAAAATGAATATACTTGCAAAAATTATACTACAATTTAACATTTTACATATGACTTAATAAAGCTGTACTTACTACTTTGAGTTACCCAACGCGCCATCTTGAGTTCCATTTCAGGTAATATCTCACAGTGTGCGCACTCCCAACATGAACAAGTATAGTGTCCATCACCAATATGGGTGGACTCAAATGTCTGACCGGCCATGTCTACTGCATATGCTCTGGCTTCAGGGTTTCTTCTGTTCTTCTGATGTGGCTGCTGTTGTATTACAACATCTGTAAAAAATAGTTGACTGGCTTAAGTCTAGTAGCAACTCGTCTATTCTTAACATTTACAGTGTGATAGTAGGCTACTACCAAGCTATCAAGTATATTATCAAGCTAGTAGCCTATTGCTAAGCTATTTAGTTGAGTTATATTTTATGCTTTATTGGATGGCACTGTGAGCTACCTCTTTTAAGAGCGCTCTACTGTATACTGTCCTCCTCAAAGAGGTGAACTTTAGAGTTAGTGTTATAGATTTAACAACTGAATATGTTTGTATGTTGATTGATCTAAAGCAATTAATTGTATATATAGTATAACTCATTTAAAGGTAAGAAGTTGTTGTGTTTACAGTTGATGCTGTGAGCAGCCATGTGAATTTGATGTTTCCATTTTACGAGTAGGAATTCCAAAATGAGAGGGCAGTTTCTTTGGTTTTTAATAGTCAGAGGTCAGAAACGTAGCATTTGTGCCCTACTGTAAAACCTGGTGTGTAAGGTACGGAGGAAGACTCGGGAGGCAGGTGGAGGTGAGCTACGGGCTCGTGTTTATTTACATCGCGCTTTTCAATCCACTTTCAAAAACTAACAAAAAAGGGCAAACCAACTGAACAGGGCCCTTCAGGAATTCGTGGCTTTCTCTCCGTTCGAGTTCAAGTTCATGCTCCTCAGCGTGTGTGTGTGTTGCATGGTCTGCCAGCTAGATCACTCATTCTCTTTCTGGTTACGGCAGTCATTGAAAGCACAAAGAAACACAAGTAAGGAGACTGGTGGTAATAATACACAGATGAGAATCATCACGTGTTACCTGCCGGTTCAACCTGCCTCCTCTCCGTCCACAGCTGACGCTTGATCATTAGAGGGAACAGAGGGAAAGGACCGCCCAGTAGGTAGTATCTGAGGGTGAGGACCGGCCACTTGATGGCTAGACACTTGTTCTCTTTCATGATTGCGGATGATGTACACCACAGGGCGCTTCTCTCCCTCCACCACCTGGGACAAAATGGCCCCCAGCCCCCTGTCCGATGCATCAGTCTGCAGAACAAAAGAGAGAGAAAAGTCAGGAGAATGCAACAGCGGGCCCCCACACAAAACACTTTTACCTGGCAACCTGTGCTCTCTGGGATGGTGAGAGGTGGTCTCCACAAGGGCCTGGAGTGAATTGGGGCACACTTTTTAGACTTACCTCCAGTCCCAGCTCATTCCTTTCAGGAACCACCATCGGCAGAGAGACAGGATCTTCCTCTCTCCACAGTTTCAGGAGATTGAGGTGGTATATTTGATGTACATCGCTTCTGTCTGTTTGCCTGACCTCATAGTTGACTTTGCTGTCTTGCTATGTGACCTGAGAGGGCCCTTGCCACTTTCGGAGTAATTTAGAGCTCGATGTGTGTGGTAAAATGAGTTCCTCATATCCCGGTGTAAATTCTCATAGCCAAGTACCCCTGTCAAACATTCGGGATTGTCGTTCTTGGGCCTGATGTTCTGCTGTCAGGTCAAGAAAATATTAATTTTGCTGAATTTAATTTTTGCTCCCAATTTTCCCAAAAATGTCTGAGTGTCTAAGATGCCATGAGGTTTGCTCCCGTACAATAAATCGAATGGGGAAAACACCATGAAGGCTTGTGGGACCTCTTGTACTGCAAACAACAGAGGTTTGAGCCACCTATCCCAATGTCGATCATCGTCGTGAACAAACTTATGAATCATGTTGTTCTGTGTTTGATTAAACCATTCAGGCAGCTGTCCGTCTGCAGATGGTAAAGACTGGTGTGAATTGAATTAATCCCTAATAATTCATACAGTTCACAAAGAGTGCGTGACATAAAGGTAGTGTACTAGTCAGTCAGGATCTCTTTTGGGATCCTGACTCAAGAGATAACATGGAAGGGTGCCTCCGCAATGCTGCATGCTGAGATGTTGTGAAGAGCCACAGCTTCCAGGTATCATGTTGCCACTAAAACTAACACAAAATGATGGCTTGGTCCTTTTAATGGCCCAACGAGGTCCATGCCAATTCTTTCGAAGGGGACCTCGATTAAGGAAGAGGGCACAATGGCAGCTGACACTCGGCCATGCCCCTGACACACCGACATTGTGTGTCATAAAACAACTCAGTGCTTTATGGGTGCAATGTGTACATTAACATGCTGCAGTGCATTGTGGGATTTCAGTGAACTGGACATCAGAAATATCGGGCACCTCCAACAGTGCACAATGTAGTGAATGGGATATCATTTTAATGTTGAAATTTCACCAAGTGAAGGGTGGTATATAAAGCGTCAGTGAATCAAACAACACGTTCAACAGGCTGCATAATAAGTTCTTTATTTATCATAAAATACTGCTTATCATAAAATATTGCTTATAGTATGTGAGTTGTAATAAACATTTAATCAAGCCCACAATGATAAAGTTACTTCCTCTGTATCTTCAATTAGGTGGTAAAAACAGCAGGCTTAGGAGAAGTGTGTTAAGTTTTAAATCCCCATAGACTCTCCTGGGTTGAGATTAAAAGGAAGTTACTTTTTTATAAGCAGTAGTTTATGACAAATAGTCTACTGTATTATGCAGTCTGGTATGTGTAAAAAAAAAAAAAAAAAAAAAACATATATATATATATATATATATATATATATATATATATATATATATATATATTTATAATAGTGTACAGTTGCGTATTGACTCATAATCACAATATCGGGGGCCACTTAGAAGAAGATGGGAACCTAATGCTACTATATCAATGGAACATCCTCACAAGGACAGTACAAATGTGGATGTGGGTGGATGAGGTGTTTATCACTTGACATCACACACTGCTTGTCATAAATTACTATATCATTTTAGACCAGTTAACAGGAAGTGCACATGAATTTACAGTTCATAGTTCACTTTCACACAGTGCACTTCCTGCTTCTCTGATTGCGTACATTCAAACATAAACAGGGAGCGTGACCTTAATTTGTGTGCGTTAGCCATTAGCTGGAGATGTGCAGCAGTTACATTTCCTCATCCGAGAGATCCACCTGCACAGGCCAGTGTGTGTTCATTTCAGGTGTGTTAACTGTTTATACTTCTGTTCCAGAGATGATGTTCAAATTTCAGAATTTTGCAGCTGTGAGTTATCGTATGTTATATTGTTATACTGGTTGTAGTGTGTAAGGGTGTTTTCACACTGAACGCACAAGTTCATACTCAGAATCAATTTATTTTGGTAATGTGGCATATTTTTTATTTCTTTATAGTCGCTTATAGTTAACTGCTTTCTTTGCCCCATATATTGAGAGAGCAGTCTGTCTGCTGCACACAACGTGCCTTTCCCTATTGCTGTGAAAATTAAGATAAGAGGTAATGTGACATGTTTGATCAACTCCAGGCTACAAAATATACTTGACCATATCTACTGAACTGTCATTGCTCTTGACCTTGGGTCTAAAATGTGAAAATGTGTGTAGCTTACTGGACTGTGTTACAAATGCCAACCTACTTCCGATTCCACACACTGAAGGATCATGTGCACTATATAGTACATTAATACGGGGCACATTATAGCATCATTCATTTACCTTCAGTATGCGCTTTGTCTTGGTAAGGTTTGTGCCTATGCGAGGAACACTGCTATTTCTAATGAGAAAAATAATGAAATAAATATTCATTCTATTATCACCAATAGTACCTGACTAATATTTGGGATTAGAGATTATGACTGTATCTTGGCAAAATCATAATGTATACTACCTTCAAAGTGTCTAAGCATAAGTATAAAGTTTTCTTATAGGTACCTTTATAACTATTAAATTGCTGTGTTCTAAAGCACTGACTCATGAGACAGCATAGGCAGTAAGTAGGGCTGGGCGTTATGGGCAAAAACAGTATAATATATAATATTTACAGACATTAAAAAATGTTTAGACCAGCAGTGCGCATGGATAGCCATCTAAGATACTTTGCAGTTTTCCAGCTCTAACACTCAGGATTCATCTTCAGTTAATTAGTCACTTGCCAGCTTTAGGGTGTTTTCACACTTGGCTAGTTGCAGCCACTTTAACTGAACTCAGACCATCTCAGGAGGTGGGCTGAGCAGGTTGTTTTTTTCCAAGTCTACTTTGTGGTTTTGGTTCTTGATGCATTGTGAATGCAAAGCGTACCCAGGGCAGTTCTCAAAATAATCACTTTTTTCTTTTTTGACCCCAAGTTTTCTCCTCTGTTGCTCATGTGTTGTTACAGCTGAGCTAGTTCCTAAAAAACTATAGACCGGTCGATAACATGACACACTTTTTTCTGTCCAACTAAAAAACTCAAATGCATAATAAGGCATAAAACATATCTAGCATCTCTCATAAATACATGGACCCACTTTATTTTCCAATTTTTTTAGGTATTGGTTATTTTTTGTTTATTAGAAGAGTCCAAATGTCATGTGGTGTGACCCCGACCATTAGTGCAATCCTGAAAATATTATACAGCAACATCCTTGCAAACATCATGAAGGTTTGTAAGACTTCAAAACATTTCAGAACATTTACTTCTTTAAGTACTGCTATATAGTTGCCAAATGTGGCTGTCATGTGTTACGCATCTCAAGAAAATAATGAAAATTAAATTTTATATTTTTTAATCTATATTTTATTATAAATTATACTGTATATTGAACTTTGGTGAGATAAAGACCCCTTTTGCTTAGGTCATCAATTCTGTGTCTGTTAAATTCAAGTAAACTCAAAAATATCAAAAAATTATAACCTGTTTACAATATGCCACTTAGTCGAAAAATAACTGCATACCCCTGGGACTGAGTTAAGTCTGATCCTAAAGCAAGAGATGAGTATCTTGTTCGAAGAAGAAAATCCTTTGCAGAATGCTAAAAACAAACAAACAAAAAAAAAACACGCTATTCTAAACATATGTTAATGTCGCCCTATTAGCCATATTCTATATTCTGAGAAGATGTAATGAATTCACATTATGAAGCAGAGAAGGGGCTTATCAGAGAACAATGAACAAGAATGAAATATTCAACCCAAAACACAACTAACAAAAAGCATCAATTTCTCTCTCTCTCTCTCTGTAACAGTATCTCAGTTGCGCCTATGGGAGATTATAAATGATTTTATATGATATTTATTTCCCTTGCGGACATTAATTTCATTAGTACGTAAAGAGATTTTCATGGAGGCTTTTGCCACCCAGATAAATCCCTCAGGCATTATGGGTAATGTCATTCCAAACCACACTCTATCAATCTTCACTAATGTAAGTCTGTATGTAATGTAAACTTCTGATGGTCTGACAGCAGTAGCGACTGATGGAGTCAGTATGAGGTTTGACAGTATTTTCCAGACTGCAGTTAAGAGTGAATAAGAGTTATGGAAGCAGCGGCAGCAGAAACGTTGACATTAATTCCCACCTCATTTTCCATCTTATTCTTTATTTATATTTACAAATGGTGATGGCCTACTGGCCTACAGCTGCACCCATCTGTACCTGGCTACATCTGTATCTGTGATACATACCAATGCTAACAAAGCTAAGATTAGCTAGCTAAGTGTTTGCATCCAGTTAAAAAGACACCAAAAACAAGATAGTATGGAATGGTAATGTGATGTTAGGACATCATTTATTTATTTATTTATGCTAACCTCCTGCTTTAGGCAATGTTGGCATACTATTTATTATGGAAGTACGCAGTTGGGATTGAGGGACAGAGCACTGGGACAGAGCACTGTAATCATTTGAATAAGTCAATTAAGGAGATTTATATGTTTTTGTGTAAATCTTGTTTTGGCCCAATGCTGTTGATCATTCACATTTCTGAGATGTTAGTCATCGAACATGACTTATCTGGTGTATAGGCACCACACTGTCTGTGTCAGTGGAAATTATGGAGATAAAGCACCGACTTCTCCTTCATTATTCTATAGCAAAACTGCATTCATAAATGCCATGAGCCACACGGTGAGCAACAGACAAGTGTAATTGGAAAGAAGGAGATTTTGCTCATCTTGGCTCAGAGGGGGCGTGGCTGAATGTCAGCGAGGGATTTTGGTTGCTCTGAAAGCAGACTTATTCCATGAATTATTAAACGTTAAACAGTTTCCCTCTAAATAAATTCTCAGAAATGTAAATGTACTTACTCATAACTTATAATCGAATGCTGGAGCCAAAACAGATTAAAATCAAAGTGCAAAAACTGACTGAGGACTTGACTTGTCACATCTGGTGTGAATTCGGGGTAACACAATCTTCGAACATCATACAAGTCTAGGTTTCTTATATCATTGGCAAGCACTTAAATATCTCTGGTTACTGGACCCTTGTTTGTGTGTGTGTGTGTGTGTGTGTTTCCATTTGTTTATTTTACACACCTCTGCCTTCCAGACATGTTTCCATGGCAACATCAAGCTTTGTGTGTGTGTGTGTGTGTGTGTGTGTGTTGTGTGAGAGAGAGAGAGAGAGAGAGGGAGAGAGAGAGATGGTAGACTGACAGCTCAGCAGATTCTTTTGTACAGTAGTTGCTGACCTTGTTGTCCTTTGTACCATCCTGAGCTTGCTGGTTCCGTGTGTGTGTGTGTGTGTGTGTGTGTGTGTGTGTGTGTGTGCGCACTATGTACAAAGTCCCATGTGTAAATAAAAGGGTGTGGAAGATGTTTCCATGCTGAGCTTTAATTAAACTGGGGTGTTCCTTTAAGTTAAAAATATGTTTTTATGCATAAAGAGACTGAGACAAGGACTAAGAAAAAGACACAGAGGACGGAAAGAAACAGAAGACAGACAGACAGAGAAAAAAGATAGAGATACACAGAGAGAGCTACAGAGAGACGGAGGTTTAGAAGACAGAAATAGAGACAGATAAGAAAAGAGTTGAGGGCACTTTCATCCCTCCACAGGGAGTCTCACCTTTTCTTGTATCCCTTATTCCTCCCCTCTGATCCTCTGAAATTGTGTAACGTGAATAGGGCATGTGGTTTGGGACATGTCCACATTGGAGTGGTGATGGTGTTTAATTGGCTTGTATAGAGAATAGAGTGTGTGGTTTAGGACAATGTCCACAGTGGAGTGATGATGGTGAGGTATTTGTGATGGTGGAATACAGCATGTGTCTCAGGTACAGCAGTTCTTTCATGAATGGCACGTATATGGCCTAAATCATAAATCTGAGATCCAGTTTTTACACACACACACAAACACACACACACACAGCTAGCCACTTTAGTAGGAGTAAAACTTTTATAGGGTAATTTTGTAGTGTGGTGCTTTGTAGTTGCACAGTCTTTAGAAAGAGCGGAAATACACATGAACACCATGCACACTGATTAGTCTGTAGCAGATGGAGTGTTTGTCTGTTTGATGTTTCTAGTTGCGTCATTGCTATAAATAAGAGTGTGTGTTGGTGGAGCAACTTACTGTGTTGGTGCAGAATTGCTAGAGATTCTCTCTTCCATAGTGTGACTAATGGAAGAGTAAGGCCTGTGCTGATAATAAGCTGTATGATAAGTTGTGTTTTCAACATGCATGCCATTGTTATTGTTATCACATAAAAATATCATTTCATTTGTAAGCTGCCTAGGTAGGTAACTCACTACACATATCCCAATGTCATAAACTTTAGGGCACTGCTCATGTGACATTTTTTTCCACTCTTGGTCACCAGCTTACCTGTGGATGGATCCTGCACTAGTGGCAGATTTGTTTTGCTGCCAAACACAGTAACACTACTGTATGCACAATAGCTTTTCCTCAAATTTGTCTCAGTAAGGACAGTAAGGAACTCAGAGGACAGCTGTCGTCCGAACTAGGGAAATGCTTTCTGACTGGAACACAATCAAAGTGGAAAGTGGAATAAGGAGAGCTTATAATGCTTCTCCTACGTCATCAAGATTATAGAAACTGCTTTACCATCCTGCATGGAGAAGGCTAGCAAACAGTTACACACACTGGCAGCCTCCACACAAATACTTGTTTATGAGCTATGACCATACAAGCCAGGTCGTAGGCTTAATGTATGAAGTCATACATGAAGAGTAATAAAAGTTCTGTTAGTTCTGTTTCAGCCCTTGCAACCACCACTGGTGCATATCGTGACCTTTTCCACAAAGTCACAAAGCTCCTGCTTACTTAGAGCACATTTATATTTAAAAATGGACCACGACCATTTACACTGTGAGCACAACTCTGAGTCTTACATACGAAAGGTAGTAACTCACTCAAAATCTTTAACTCATTTTCCTGAATTAAATAAGTTCATCAACCAATGCATAACTGTCACCAAAATAGATTATTTTAATCATTTAATCATTGCTTTAATCAAGACTCTCAAACCTTTAAAATGAGGTCTAATGTCTGTAGACAACTGATCAGTCAAAAATAATCCAATTTATTATAGTAACATAAATATT